>NW_024538802.1:0-25063 GCF_016647635.1 Suillus subaureus | reverse complement strand
TCCGTCCCTTTTACCTTAGTTTATCACTTTGGAAAAACTTCATGCAAAGCATGTTCGCCCCGCTTTGCGGACCGGACGGCAGAGGAGCGGGAAATCGAAGCGGCGACCACCGAAATAACCAAAGTACATCCTCCGTGGACTCGTGTCCATATCGTACTTACGGTCGTTCCTTTCTTTCCTCTCGTGGATAGGATTTTCGACGATGCCATACTTTGATTCAACGTATCGGTACTGAACAGGCTCACTCATTCCCCCCTTCCACTCAGAAAACTCAGTTTGAAATCCTCGCGGCCAAAAACGTGCAACGAGGCCTAGCCGCGAGGGTCCAAGAACTCAGCTCAACGTTCCGCAAGAAACAGCGTGTCTATATGGAACGTAAGTATTTCCTCCTTGCCCATCAAGTCGACGGGAACCGATCATTTCTATGACCGCACTTCCGCCTTCATTAGGTCTACAAGGGCACGCGATTAAGAATCAAGATCTCCTGATTGCGTCTGGGACTATTTCTTCAAGAGGATCCGAGGGCTTGACTGCTGTTGACGAAGACGTAGAAGCTGCGGTGAGCAACAATCAATGTCCATGTCTCTTGCATAGCTAAATCGTTATTCCCCCCGTGCAGCAAGCTCAGATTCTAGATAACATACAAGATCAGATCACGATCTCCGTGTCCGCGACCGGGAGTTGACGGAAATTGCAAACTCGATAGCTTCTCTAGCGGAATTATTCAAGGATTTGTCTATCCTTGTGATAGATCAAGGAACTCTTCTTGACAGTATTGAGTATAACATTGAACAAACTTCGGTAGAAATGGCCGAAGCTGTGAAAGAGTTAAACCATGCAACGCGGTGAGCCATGTATATCCGCAATCATCGTAGCGCGCTGACACACTCTCTTACAGATACCAGAAGAACACGGGCCGTCGGAAACTCATCTTCCTTCTCCTATTGATCATTTTTGGGTTAATCGTTGTCCTGATTTTCAAACCTCGTCGGTCATCCTCTTTAGGTTCTCCATCTGCTCAAGATTCAATTACCTCCACGGATACTTTGGTCTCACGTTACTTTCATGCACGGACACCCCCTAGCCTTTACGTACCGAATAATACTTGATTGAGGGTCTAGTTACCCTGAACGGCATGATTTGTGTGGACAGTCTGTATCAGCCATTCTATAAAGCATCAAAAGGTTGCGGACACATCCTCTCATCCAGTACTGCACGTCAGCTTATGTTAAAACTTGCCCCTTTCGTGCAAAGCCTACCATAGCCCCTGACGTCACGTTTCACTTGGCTACCACGAGGTCTCGCCAATTTGAGCACTTGGCCCTCATCGATATGAGATCAGTAGCGTTTTTGGTGAGGCTACGTGCCTTGTCTCTGCTAACTCTTACTCTCCAACACATTTGAATTCTTAATAGGTAATGCTGCACCGAGCATCTGGGAAGGCACTGTCGTTCATGTTCAAACTAACCACCTATTGCAAGTCGAAGACGTGGCCCTGACCTTTTTTACTCTATGCAGATGGTACGTGTAAGGTGCATTGTCCGCAGGGATCAATAGCTATGCTTGATTACATCAGGGTCACAGGTCCTTGTGCTCTTCTCTTGCGACCATCACACATGTCCGATGACAGATCCAACCTATCTCCCAGCCCTAACTCAGCAGAGCAACACGAACGCTGTCACCGCATAAACCAACCAACAAGCTAGATCGTCTTTGACAGAAGTAGCAAGGCTTCCTTACCTCGAGCGCCTAGACAAGAGCATCGATCACTATCTGACATTTGTGCATGACTTTTTGTGCTCTGATTCGACATGGATAGTTTCTATATTCCCCTCTGCATCGTGAGTACCATGCCACCGGCTTCTGATCTATGTTGCTGCCCCTGATGCTCCCGATCCATGCACACAGAATAGGCAGAGCGCAATAGAACGCAAAGGAAATTGTGTCCCGTCGATGGTTTTGACATTTGATACTTTGAATGTCCGACATGTCACACTCTCTTGATCCAAAAGTGGTTAAGGTGTCAATAAGAGGGTCGCAAGAGGTGTTGTTGCGACAAGATCGTGCAACTTGAAGAGGGCGTATACTCGCCTTGCGCCCTCTGAGCAGGATATCGTACTGCTTGGCTTTTATCAGTGTCACATTCTGCATTCTCATTGCAGTGATTAGAAGATACGCAAGATATTTGCTTGCGCCGGTGGTCCGGGGGTGGATTATCAAGTTCCAGAACTGATTCCTCGGGATTGAATGTGCGCACGGAGATGAGATCGAACTATATCAAGAAATCGGGAGAGCAATTGGTCCCGGAAGCTGAGGATCATTTCCACAAAGCGCGGGTTACTCAGATCTATGACGGTGTCACAGGTTCACCATGCTCACTAGGCGCTGAAGCACTTTCTCCACCAAGATCCGTTCATTGTGCCGTCACTGTAGACTCGTCGGACGAGTCTATCCGCAATATTCACATGACAACGAATGACGACGATACAAATACAGACTGCGAATTCGACGCAATAGATCCGCGGCAAGTGCATCATGTGGGTCCGCCCTCAACCCAGAGGAGATAGACGACTGTCTGTAGAGGACGTGCTTGATCTATCAGCCGGCGGCGATCAAGATAAACCAGATCTAACAGTGTCTGACAATCCGGTGGCCGAGACAATTATGGCTCAAGTTACCTCCGAGTCGAGGTCATTCTTGTCACCTACTCAAGACAGCAGGATTCGATGTCATCCCCTTCACCCCGGTCCCGAATTTCAATTTTTCAATTGTTTCAAGCCAAGGCTTGTGTGGTGACCGGTGACGACTGTGTCGCCGGCGCTCGCCGCTCATTATTTTGAAAGTCCGTCTGATCATTTCGCAAGTTAACGTATAATTCACGTATTTCGTACATCATATAGCATCATACTAAGGACTTCCCAGTTGAATACCGGATGCACATAGGCAGCTGTATCATAGCAAGGGGTACTAGCCTAGTAGCTTCAAACAGGTCGACCGTGTTTGATACAGCACTTCCAGCCTTCGAAATAAATCTCCCGATGCCATGATTTCTTCCATAATTGGGGCTAGGCTGTTTCGTAACCCCCAAACTGCGTACAATTCATTTACTGCTGGACAATCAAAGTATGTAAGTGATACGGTGCTTGACAACAACTTGATAATAACAACACTTCTTTCTGACGGACACATGCACACATGATTATCTCAGGCGCTATGGATTAGCGCAAGCTGCGTAGTCTTCTATCACCACATGACGACGTGCCCTTGCCCGAACTCCACATTCTCTACGGTCCGACGTACCCATATGTCCTCTAGGCTCTCACCGCTCTTGCAAAACAAGTTTCTGTCGCGTCCCACGCCACGTGGCTGGCAAAGACGGGATAGTATGCAAGATGTGTTATCAACTTGAACAAGACGCGTCATAGACACGTATCCGCACAAAGACACCAAGTTTACGTTTTACACGTTACTGCTGTAAGTCGGGAACTCGCAAAAAATTGGACCTGTTCGCTTCAATTTCCTGAAGAGGTGCCTGCAGGCACAGGTCCAACATCAATCATAACCATATGCTAAATTGTATGGCAATTAACAAAAAATCCCCTCTGTGCTAGGATGCTATCCCTCCTTGGAAGCAATACTCGCCCCACCTGAGAGCAAATCCCCCAGCACGCCAAATGAAGAACACGCTCTGAGTCCCACCTTCTGTACTTCATCAAGCAACAGATGGGTCACCTCAATGATACATTTATCGTTCCTCGCGCCTTCTATGCCCTGGCAACATGTGTCATGCTCTGCTAATTTGGCCGTCGAATATTAATGCACATCGAAGCCCCACCCGCTGGTGCCCCTCACGTGCGAGAATAACATGTAGGATTCAGCATGGCCTTCGGTACAACATCGTGTAATGCTAAACGTGCCGTCGATTCGAGCCTAGACCCGAGAGTAATGCTGCTGCCACATATCCTGCATGGATCGTCTTAGTAGCTGCAGAATCGTTGATCGACTATTGACGTGATCATATCGACCATTTGTGTGGTTCCAGCATGGATAGCATTAGCTAATAACGCGTCGATCTACTAGTAGTTTTTAATATTCCACATCACATGCGCTAGGGGAAGTTCCGGGGATGTAAAGATACAATAGGGATACCAGCCTGGAGTTACAAGCACTCTGTCAGACTGGTCGATGAGAGCATGTATAACACATAGCCTCGTTCCAACGAAGTTTCATGGAACGTGCTTGAACACGGTGAATTTCAGTCTATAATAAACAGTTGCCTCACTTACGTACACGTACATGTACGGTATACTGCCGGCAGATGTTGACCGTCCGCTATCAACGTTTCAAGGTTACGCTCAGCGCCTACTTCGAGTCTTCGAACCGAATTTGTGTTCACACCAAGATCTTGATAGGTATGGATGACAGTTGTTCGGTTCCTTCTATATCCGTTCAACTTATGGTTGAGCCACACGTTACAGCGGCGTTCTTCGAAATCATATTGCATTCTACGCAACGCGCATCGTGTCTAAACCCTTGTCATGGTCTTAAAGTATCCCTTCAGTGCTCGTGATCTCCATACTACGATTTCCCGTCCTTTCCAAATCATGTCGTGGCCTACAGTCCCCGGTCTGTTTGCCACGGGAGCCGCGGAATGACAGCCAACGTGGAGAACGATCATTTTCAGCAGCCATCTTCTTTCGCAGTGTCGACTGTTCTACTGCAAATTCACCATGACAAACAACACGAGTTTCTTCTCAATTTGTCATTGGAGTGCCTCACAGACTGGTCGCGGACCGTACGGTCTACAACCAAGATTGCGATGTCCCGGTTGTTGAACGTACGATCTGCCACCCAGACCCCGAAAACTCAAAGGTGGTATGCCAGGAGAATGGATGCGCGTCGAGATTAAAGCGCAAGTCTGAGCACAGTGGGCGAGTTCTTGTGTGGTTGTGGTCGTGAGATTGACTATAGCGCTTACTGATTCTCGTAGTTGCGGAACGAGGTTGAAAATCTGGCGGAAATAGACTGATTGCTGGCCCATCAAACTGAGAATGACTGACTGCCAGCAAAGATAGGCGAATTGGATCCGAGTCGTTCTGGGTGACTGGTGCACCGGTGATGAGTTACGCTTGCCGCATTTCTAATCCCCGACTCTACGGAGTAGAGAAGGTTTTGTGGGATGAGATCCCTGTATACCAGCGCGGGAACGTCCTTTTTTCTTGTTGTTCAAATGCCCATAGGTCTCACATGCGTCTTCTCTTTGGTGGTGTTCATATTAACTTCATAAGCCCGCTTCGGAGCACTGATAGGACTTGCGACTGACCTTTTCATCCTTTGTCCCGTTTATATGACCATGCTCAGTCCTCTCAACGTTAACACCCAGTATCCGGGTTTCCACGCGCAACCATGCAGATACCCTGGCTATGGCGCCTGTCGGACTATTTGAAGCCCGAGGGCGCGGCTCTTACTCGTTAGAATATTCCGGATCGTAAGTCCCCCTTTGTATTTTATGCAGACCACAGATTAATGGCAGTCTCAGCTCAGGGATGCCATATCCGTTCTGCAATATCGTACGTGCTGGTTATTCTCAGTGCTAGACCTGAGTTAGTAATATTCCTCGCAGTTCATGCTAACAGCGTCATCCATGATGACTTCGATGGGGTAAGTTCGACCCTTCTCGTTAATTTTGATTTGATTGAAACGTGAGTTCCAGCGTAATGTGCTCATCTGTGGTGACGACACTGCGTGTGTTTCTGACTTCGGTCTTTCCTTGATGTATTCTGAGGTTATAAGCACCTCTCAGGCTTCCTGGACGTCCACGCTCACGGGAAATATGCGATGGATAGCTCCTGAGCTGTTTGTAGAGCAGGAGGATGGATTTCAAGTTCGGCCAAGCGAGCAGAGCGACATAGATTCATTCGGCGGCATAATGTCACAGGTACGTCTGGGTTAATTTTGGTTTCTCGTTGATATCACGAGCTCCACTCGTAGATCCTCACCAACAAAATTCCTCATTATTACCTCTCGAGTGACGCCGCGATCGTCTTATGCATACTAGTAGTTAGGTTGGAGACAGCCCTGGGGGGTCCTCCCGGGCTTGTTATCCTGAGCTCCCTGAAATAGTGGATGTTTATCTGTCCAGATCTCGTTGGTTCTGACGCACCGTCTCGCATTCAAAATTCTGTTTACTGTACAGCGAGATAAACAAAGCTATGTATACCTGTATAGTAAACGTAGGCTTACCCCAAGATTTCTCTTGTAATATTTTGCAGCACAACAATGCAAGTACCGCAGTTCCCATGTAGCACCGCGCATTACTGGTACCAATGGCCTCCCCGCGGCAGATGTCATGCGAAATAAAAGTCTGTTCACCGATTCACCGATTACGATAAGCTAGTTCCTCGCACAATACAACACGATCACTCCAGGTCCTTCAAGGACCTGGAGTGAACGTTTCGCCGTTCGATACGGACTGCGATGAGCTCGAAAAACGCTAAGTGTTTTCCAAAGCCAGACTGCCGTGCTTTCTTGGCCAGTCTGGAAACTAGTGCACAGCAATTAAGGTTTCATTGTACAACCTACACAATACATAAGCTCTCCAACAATGCATTGGTATATATATCCCTTCGAGACATCCAACTATTTCCCCTTCCTTTAGCAGACCACTTCTGCATCGTATTCGTCGCACTCGACACGATTGCGTGTTCTGGGGCTGCGGGTGCAGACACAGGCTTGGGTGCAGGCTTAGCAGTGTTCTGAGGAGGCAAAGACTCATGCAAATTTGAAAAAAAGTCACAAGACCTCCGCTCGTCGTGTACGTGAGCCACAGAAATTGTACCAGGTAGTCTAAAATGTATTCGCTGCAAAAGGGAGGTAAGTGCTGATAATATTCTCAATTCTGACGCGCCCTACCGTTCACCACCAGGGCTGTAGATGGATTTCCATGGCTCTTTGACATTTCTGAGATTCAGCTGATAGAAGGTCAAGGACACGAGCACACTACAAAATGTTAAAGACTCACGAACAGACAGCTCATTTAGTGGTGATACTCATAACATTGAGATAGTCGATTCGACCAAAGCGCACACGAGGGAGCTCTCCTTTCTCCAGCCTAGTATAATTGTACGTGGCATCGAAAACATAATCTACGAATTTCGAGATACCTTCTAGTTGTCCTGTGGTGACGGTTCTGATGAGGATACGGACTATCAGATACGATATACTCACATCATGAGAAACCAAACTCGTTCTCTCTGCTCATCCGGAGTCAGTGTTTCGTTCACAACCATTTCCGCATAGCCTGTTCTCACCCGTGATAAAAGGTATCCGCTCATCCCAAGCTACGAATGGAGCTCCAGTAATATTAATGTCGAGACCAGTGAGAGAAGATACAGCGCCTGAAGGTCTCACAGTCACAAGGCTGTCCAGGAATGACATCTTCCCTGGCCCATGTTGCGTTGCAGGGGTGGATGGGGAATGTGGGACATGTGCTGGTGAGGGAGTTTGGCTTGGGATGGGTTGTAAAGGCGTTATATTTGCACATTTATTATTTGCGCGTTTTGTCAATCGAGGGCTTGCGCATTTTATTCCAGAGTTTCCGCGTGTGCGCACTGCGCGTTTTCGTCAATGATGAGCCTCCGTGTTTGCGAGGACCAACCTGCAGGTGAAGTCCAAGCGTCAAAGTTCAACATTGTTTCAAATGCACCCCGTGAACACCTGCGATAGTAAGACTCAGGCTTGCCAGCAGTTGCCAATGCTAGCAACTTTCAGTTCGAGAACACCATGGTGACGATTAAGGTAGGTTTGAGATGAATCACACTCATGATAGTCTTTCTGTCAGTGGGGTCTTAACTAGCCTATCAGAATATCATCGGTGTTCAAGTGGGATTGAAGGACTAAGACGTACTCTACCCGATTCCAACCACCACCAGTGCTTAACGCACACGCCCGGCGCATGTCAGCAAATGCTGACATGGCTCGAACATATGCGAACGACACCGGGAGGCGCCAGAATGAGAGGAGTGGAAGAGGGCAAGAAATAGAGGTGAGAGAAAGGTTTATGATATCTTGTGTCTATGGAAACGAAGTAGTTAGCTGCATAAAAACGCACAACATACACACCTTTGCAGCTTAGCGAAAGGCACTGGCAATCCCTCGACCGCACTCAACACCATCAACCTCCAGTGAAATGTCACAGCTCATTCCAAACACCACATCCCTTCGAGCTTTTGACAGACCGAGATGCGCCTGCTCGAGAAGTCGAAGTCGACTCAATGTCGAGCAAGACAATAATGTGTATATAAAGGTTGATAGGGAACATTTGATGTCGTTCTGAGCCTAAATTGGTAACATACGCATGACTGGGATGATCAGAGCTTGACACAAGGGACATCGCACAGCAATGTGCCCAGTGCCCACCTAGAACCTAGCTATTTCATGGTCTGTGAACGAAGGAATGTGAACTTCGAAATATGTGGTTTATTGCTATACAGTACAGCATATAATCGCGACATCTACGACAAAGGCGGTGAGAACGAGAGCAACATGAGGGCGACGCGTGTAAGGATGTTGTGGGCTGTGAGGTATGAGAACGCAGCTGGAGGAAAAAAGGCACTGGGCAAGAGCAAGCGAATGAGGAATGATATTGAGGCAATATCAAGAGTAGAAGCTCCGCATAGAGGTCATTGAATTTAGGGTGGTATGAGACGCAGGTGCACCAGGGTATCACAACGGGCGTCCTTGTCAAGGAGCTCTTCGATAGTCAGTTTCTGGAGACTCAGCAGGAAGAATCTAAGGACTACAATCGAGGTTCATGTCTGTGTATTGAACTCGTGATAAATGTGTGGAATCGCTTCTTGGACCCGTACCAAGTGGCACCCCTACAAGGACCCCGGAAGCTCTTACCCCGACAACGCGCTCAACAGCGCCAAGGTCGCCCAACGGCGCCTCGCGCTCATCAAAACCTCAACGCAGAAACCCAACAAGAAACCCAACACCATCAACCAACCTGCCATGCTGACTAACGACTCAGCCAGTCCCTCCACACTCATGCAAACCAACAGAATGAACTGAAAAACAACCACAAGCAAATCACTACTCTCCACCAGCAAGACCATCGAAGACCATGCAACAGGTGCCGGCATAAAAACCAATGTCAACAGCCTACCCACTGCAAGGAAAATGCTCACCACACATGGCCTCAACTTACCCATGGCTGGCAACATGTTCATTGCTATTTTGGCAGTGCTATTTGAGTTCAGGGCAATGGCCAACCTGTTATGGTGAACCGTAAGTCGACTAGGATGGGCGCGATGACAGGAACTCGATAAGAGTTGCGCCTGAAGCCGGATCAGACCTTACAAATGTAAGGGTCGTAAGACAAGCCAGAGAGAGTGTCTCTGGTTTGAATATCGGTTATCAGACGACTTAGGATTGGAGGTCCTAAGCAAAGGATAGTTCAGGTAAGACCTAGTAGATTAAAGTGAAGTCTATCTAAGTACATGACCAAGTTTATATAGTTGTAGGTACTTTAGGGTAGGCACGCCTACATCATCAGTCGAGTCAGAGATAAGAACTACGTCATCAAGACGAGTCAGAGATAAGGGAATGAGTCATCTAGTGACGGCACGTGGTGGTCATGATGTAATACAGATGTGGAAGGCGTTAGTCTAATGATGGCACAGCCCGGTGCGGTCATGATGTAATACAAGTATGAGGAAAAGAGATAGGGGGTAACCATGATTGTAACATTACCCCTCGTTTAGCGATGAAGTCACCGACTTCAATTATCCTGGTTAGCCCAGTAGATGGGATCCACGTCATAGTTGGAGTAAAGGAGGTCGTCCTGCTCCTCAGTGATGGTGGTTTGCGCTATCTGATCAGCGTGAGCAATAGTGTCTTGCTCAATCTCCCAGCGAGCGAGCACGTCGTAGAAACCGACGTCAGTCCATACCAAAGGAATGACCACTTCTCCTTTTAGCTCTTTGCAAAAGACCAATAGATGACTGGGTGCATATTCTTTGCAAACTCTACAGTAATACGCAGGGCAGTTCTTATGATGGTGCCCGGCAGTATGGCAGTTGCGGCATACGACATTATCGACTGGCGATGTTTTCATGACTGTGACGGAAGAGGACTGGTTTGGGGGGGAAGGTGACCATGATCGTTTAAGTGGTGCTTTAGTGGGGGAGATGGAAGCGGCTCGTTTGGTGGCGAGGCGAGAGGACCTTCGCTTAAGTGGAAGTCGTCGAGTGGTGCGTGTGATGGGGTTAGGAGAAGGAGAAGTCGGTACGTTAAGTACGGCAATAGGAGGGATATTATCATCCTGATGCTCCATGGTAGTCGTAGCAGGAGCTGGTGGTGGTACGGGGACGGCGATATGAGGGGAGGGTGGTTGTGCGACAGGGTCAAGGGCAATGCGTTCAGTGACGATATGAATGGCTTCCCTGATAGCATCTCTAGTCTCTTCAGGCAAGAGATGAATTGCTGTGTTGCGAATGCGTATATGCAGGTGGTGGAAAATGGTTTTATGACGTTCATCATCCAGGAGAGCGGCAGTACGATCAATGAGGCTAGCATCTCTGATAATCCTGATGATGAGGCCGCTAGATATTGCCCCTTGTTCTCCAAGGAGGCGATCTATTTCTATAGCATACTGTTGAGAAGTTATGGTGGACTCAAATAGGGTGCTTGTCTCTACTTGGTCAATGACCGAGAAGTAGTCGGTAAGGGTGGAGTTGTCAGTGAGTGTGAGAGTGGAGTCAGAGGCGGGCGGCAATTCTGCTGGAGTTGAGGCTATGGGGGATGATGCGTGCTGGGCAAAGTTGGCAGCGGTAGTGTTCTGGTAATCAAGGAGCATCAAGGGGTGGGCATTTCCTTCAGCAACGGTGTTCATGGCAGCGGTAAGTTCTTCGATGTGGAGGATACAAAGATGTAGTCGTTTGATGTGGGACATTGTCAGAAAATCTATAGCCCATGGGCTTTCTTATAGGCGTTGAGGGTATTGGAGGCATTAGCGAGATTTCCTTCTGGAACCCACTCGTTGCTGGCGGAAGAATATCCTTTCCAGGATACAAGATAGCGTCTTCATTTACCCGTCCCTTTGTGCGATAAGATCGCATCAATTTCATATTCTTCTTCGTTATCGATGACATCAGGTGGGGGGTCGTGGTAGTTCAGTCTGTGAACTTCTGTTTCATGATAGGACGATAGCTCAGAAGCGTGGAATGTGGG
This sequence comes from Suillus subaureus, assembly GCF_016647635.1. NCBI lineage: Eukaryota > Fungi > Basidiomycota > Agaricomycetes > Boletales > Suillaceae > Suillus > Suillus subaureus. The sequence goes on along the minus strand of NW_024538802.1, from coordinate 13,831 downwards.
GTGAACTTTCCACTGCGGAGGCAGTTGGAGCGTGAATGTGATAGGAGAGAGGATGGTGGTGATTGGGAAAGGGCCATATTGCTTGGGCACAAGTTTCTGTGATGGTAGTTGCGTGATTAGATTCTTCCCAGATAACCAAACCTTATCTCCTACTTTCCATGGGTGGTACTTCTGTCCACGAGTTCATTCGGCCATTCGCTGCATGGAGAGGTTATGACACAAGAGAGCCTCTTCTCTAGACTTCTGGAGGAGGAGGAGTCTTTCTTCTACTGCAGGAATGGTAGAGTCGGGGAGAGTGTGGGGAAGGGCTCGTGGTTCGTAGCCCATCATCAGGAAAAAGGGTGATGCGTTATGGGAATCATGCTTTCGGTGATTGTGCACAAATTCCGCCATCGGAAGGTGCTCAACCCAATCTTCTGGGTGATTCTGGCAATAGATCCGAAGGTACGTTTTGAGTTCTTGGTTAAGTCGTTCGGTCTGTCCATCAGTCTGGGGATGGTAAGCAGTAGACGCTGCTATGTCATACTTCAGGAGCTTGGTGAGGGCTCGAGAGAACTTGGATATAAATTGTGGTCTGTGATCAGAGATGACTTTGTCGTGTAAGCCGAATTGATGGTAGACGTATTTGAAGAATTTGTTGGCGACCCCTTCGGAGGAAATAGATTTCGTACATGGGATGAGAATTACCCCCTTCGTAAGCCCATGGTCTACCATGACCATGACAGAATCAAAACTGGCACACAGGGGAAGGTCTGTGATCAGATTGACGGAGATCTGAGTAAAGGGGGCCGTGGCAACAGAGGGGATTGGGACAAGGGGAGGGGTCATCGGGTGAGTGTCGGATTTCATCTGCTGGCAGAGGGCACATCCATCCACGTATTTACGAATATAGGTGCCCATAGTGGGCCACCAAAAATCACGTTTAATGAGTTCTTCTGTCTTAAAACGACCGGGGTGACCGGCGGTGGGGTGATCATGACATCGTTCTAGGATAAGATGCCGCCCGGTGGGGCGGACATAGGTGCGATTCTTATAGTAAAGAATATCATCTGTAATCGTCCAATCGGCGAGTGCGGATTTCATGGGCGGTAGAGAGAGACCGTCCAATGCGTCTGAAGTGGCGGTAAAGATAGGATTGGGGTCAGATGGATCGGGATTGGTGAGCGTGGTCATAAGTTCAACGTCAAGAAGGCAGATGAACATGGAGTCAGGAAGGAGGGTGACGTCGGCATTATCGTTGGAAGAGTCCGTACCGTGATCAGGGCGGCGGGAGAGAGCATCAAGGGAAGCAAGCTTAGTCCCTGTGATGTGGTGGAGTTCAATATCGTAGCATGACAAAATTAACTGCCATCGTGCTTGTCGGCGAGTTAACTTCTGGGCAGATTTAAAATACAGGAGATTTTTGTGATCCGTGAATACGATGACCGGATGAGTGTTTCCTTCTAAATAGTGACGCCACTCGGTGAGGGCGCGAATGACTGCCAGGAGTTCGCAATCAAAAATCTGATAATTTCATTCTGCTGGGTTCAGGGTCTGTGAAAGATATCCGCAAGGGTGATAGACACTGTTTTCATCGGTTTGGAGCAACACTGCACCCATAGTGACAAGTGATGCATCAGTTGCTACTGCGAACTGTCTACTGGGATCAGGGTTCCGAAGGACCGGTTGCTTTAAAAAGCATTCCTTCAAGGTAGTGAAGGTGGTCATGCACTGTTCTGTCCATAGGAACTTGACGTCTTTCTTGGTGAGGTCGATTAGAGGTCTTGCGATGTTGGAGTAGTGGGAGATGAAGTTCCTATAGAAGTTACAGAATCCTAGGAATGACTGAACTTCTTTCACGGTCGTAGGAGTAGGCCAGTCTTGGATACCATTGGTTTTGGCGTTGTCCATTGCTACGCATCCAGGATGAATTATCATTCCGAGATACTCTACTTCTTGAGCATTGAATGTGCATTTCTCCGGTTTAAGGAAGAGCCTTTCCTGTCGAATCCTTTCAAGGATATGACGTGTACGTTCATGGTGGGAGGTAAGATCATCCGAGAAAATCAGGATATCGTCCATATATATGACAAGCCATCCTTCGTTTATTTCTTGCTGGAACGTCTTGTTCATGTATGCCTGAAAAGTAGCAGGGGAATTGCAAAGACTGAAGAACATGACGTTTGGCTCGAAGAGGCCATATTCCGTAGTGAAAGCGGCCTTCCATCTATCTTCCGGGTGAATGCGGATGTTATTGTATCCTGAGCGGATGTCCATCTTAGTGAAATACTTGGCACCATGTAACCGAGCGACCAGGGAAAGTGGTAACGGGAGTGGGTAGGTGTTTTTGACCGTCCATTCATTGATATACCTATAGTCTTGACAGGGATGAAGGTCTCCACTCTTGTTTCCTACAAAGAAGAAACCGCTGGCTTGTGGTGATTTTGATTCAGAAATAAAACCTTTCTGCACATTTTCATCAATAAATGCCTTGACCGCTGTACGCTCCTTCTTGGATAGTGGATACACCTTGGACATCTTGGGAATGAAACCAGGTTTAGTCTCTATCCGGTGGTCTATGCCAGGTCGCTCGGGCGGTAGTTGGTTTAAACCGTTCTTTGCGAAAATGTCGGCGAAATCATGAAGATAGGAAGGGACGAGTTCCTCAAACGACTTTTCCTTTTGCTTGAGCCCGGCAGCCAATGCAAATTGTTGCGCTTTGTTACTGGTTTTGATGTATTTGGCAGGCCGCGGTAAAGGTGCAATGGTAGGTTGTTGTTCTGCAATGCTGGTACAATCCTTGGTTAGCGGGGTATCCAGTGAAGTGTTGGTGATTACCCAGAGCTCAGTGGCATCAACGGAGTATTCAACCAAGAATTCATTGTCTTCTAGATGGTAGGTGGAGATTTCGCATACGGGTGGTGCATAGTCTTCTGTCCATACGTCCTCTTTCGTATCGAAGGAGTTGTCATCGTCGTCAGGGATGGGGTCAAGGTCAGGCAGTGGTGACTGCGTCTTTTCTTCTTCCTCGTCAATAACTTCTTCTATCGTAGCCCGAGGTGCTGGTTCTTTTGGTAATATAACCGGTTTCACAGGAGGTGCCTTCGGCAGCACTACAACTGGGACAGGGTCTACTTCTTTCTTCTTTCTTTGTTGGAATAACGGAGGTAGTTTATTCTTTTTCCGTTCGTTACCAACTTCTTCTTCGATCTGGTCACTCTTCTCCGTTTTGGAGAGTTCTAGCGTTTCTGCTTTCCACCGGATTACTGGGTCCATGGCACGCAGCCAAGGGATCCCTAGTAAAATCTGATCACGTCAACCAAGTCACATGATGTTGAACTTTCCTATCATGGATCGTTCATCTATCTTGACAATGAGGACGCAATATTGGGTGATAGCGCCCCCCTTCGCATAACTTCCATCTGTGGTGGTAACCTGAAATGGTTTCGATAGTTTGTGCATTCGGATCCCGTGAGTCTTGACGAACTCTTCGGAGATAAAGGTTCCGGCAGTGCCGGAGTCAACAACAGCTGTTGTTTTGATGGTTTTCAGACGAGTTTTCGAAATAAGGGAAATGGGAACACGAAGTTCCTTTCTGATTCCAATACTTTGTACAAGTCTAATGGGTACATCGGAAGATACTGACGTTGATCCAGTCTTCCACATCAAAAATCCTCAGCGAGGCGATGGATCGTTGTATCTTCATCTTCTTGGTCACTGTCGCTCATTTCTTCTCGGCGAACAGGGATCTTCTTCTTCTGCGGACATGCTCTGGTCATATGCCCTTTCTGGTGACACATAAAGCATAAACCTTTCTTCATGTGGTCACTTCTTTCTGCTTCTGTGAGCCAATCTACTTCCATAGCATTTGGGTTGTGTCAGTCGATAGTCGGTCTTGGTACATAGCGTTGTCCTGATGGTTTGGTAGTGGTTTGATGATTGGATTGATATGCAACACCCCTTTGATAGTTGCTGTCGAGTCTGATGACCACAGCAACGTACTTATCAAAGTCTATTGGGATGGTTTCCATCTGAAAGACGGAACTGACGATTCCTTTCTTCAACCCGTCATTGAGAAACATGATCAAGACAGCATCTTGCTTAACACCAGCCTGTGCAGCCAGAGTCTTGAAACTAGTGATGTAGGAAGTGAGATCTCCTGTCTGTCTCAATGTCCTAAGCTTGTTCATGGCAGTGCCAATGGCATCGGCAGGGACGAAGGCTTCTTTGAACTTGGTTTTGAAGTTTGCAAAAGTTCCGTAGGACTTGGTGGTGGTGTTTTCTACTTCAGTATAGAAGGTGAGTGCCCAACCCATGGCACTGTCTTCTGTCATATACGTGAGAGCGGTGATAACCTTCTTCTCGTCGGTATTGTAGATCGTAGCGTTAAGCGTAAAGTACGCCTTAATCGCATACAACCATCATAGAGCCTGGTGAGGACTCCCGTCATAGGTGGAGGGAGCTCCAGCCTTCAATTCTGGGGTGTTGGTTACTGTGGACATCCTGATTGTTCTGGTCTAGTGATGTTTCTAGTTCAGGGGAACGTTGTCGTTCTCTCGCTGAGTTCTTTCTTGGGGTAGTTAACCTCTCAGATGGAGAGGGTCGGTAGATTGACTTTAATCTTTTGTTACGGCAAACTGTAAGTCGACTAGGATGGGCGCGATGACAGGAACTTGATAAGAGTTGCGCCTGAAGCCGGATCAGACCTTACAAATGTAAGGGTCATAAGACAAGCCAGAGAGAGTGTCTCTGGTTTGAATATCGGTTATCAGACGACTTAGGATTGGAGGTCCTAAGCAAAGGATAGTTCAGGTAAGACCTAGTAGATTAAAGTGAAGTCTATCTAAGTACATGACCAAGTTTATATAGTTGTAGGTACTTTAGGGTAGGCACGCCTACATCATCAGTCGAGTCAGAGATAAGAACTACGTCATCAAGACGAGTCAGAGATAAGGGAATGAGTCATCTAGTGACGGCACGTGGTGGTCATGATGTAATACAGATGTGGAAGGCGTTAGTCTAATGATGGCACAGCCCGGTGCGGTCATGATGTAATACAAGTATGAGGAAAAGAGATAGGGGGTAACCATGATTGTAACACAACCTGGGTGCCACACATACAGATATTATCCATGCCTTTGCATTCACCATATATGAAGCACAGAAAGATGACAACATAGAACATGTCACTGATAAAGTCAGAGCCCTCATGGGAGGACCAGTTGCAACCCTTGATGAGAAAGTAGACCAACTGGAGGATGTACTAGTGAAGTACAGAAGTGAAATGGAGAAGATGATCACAGAGGTACATGAGAACATCCAGTCATTGATGGTAGAACTAGCAAAGGTGGTGAAAGATGCAAACACACTTAACACCCAGCCACCTGTCACACCAAATGAGATGCAGGGATCTGATGGACCATGCTCATATGTGGCAATGGTGAAAGCTAATGCACCCCCACTACTAACAAAAGTACTAGCAAAAAGCGAGGTGCAAACTTGACAAATACTCATAGATAGAAGATCCCCATTCTGTGCCAATTCACTGAAGGACCTCACGGAAGCTCAATTAGTTGCAAAGGCAGTGCTGGCCATTGAACTGCTAACCAAAGATGGGGTGGAAACACCTGAAGGACTGTCATTCCTATCTGCAAGAAGACTGCCACATGGAGGAGTGCTCTATGAACTCAACTCAACAGAATTGGCAATGTGGTTCAACACTCCAATGAATAGAAGCAAGTTCCTGGAACACTTTGGCATCGAGGTAGTCATCAAGGATAGGTCCTTCAACATACTAATTGAAAACATTCCAGTAGCATTTGTACCAGAGAACCACACAGCACTATCTGATGTGGAGAAGAAGTCAGGTCTGAAGCCCAAGTCAATCCTAAAAGCCAGGTATATCAAGCCAATTGCCAGGTGCAGACCAGACTAATGCACTGCACATGCCATCTTCACCTTCAACAAGAGAGAAGGAGCCAACCATGCAATCAAATTTGGGCTGTTAGTAGACAGCAAGAAGGTCTATGGAAGGAAGCTAATCCAGGAGCCAACCAGATGCTTAAAGTGTCACTCATTTGACAGTGCACATGTTGCAGCTAACTGCCCTCAGGAACAGGACACCTGTGGAACTTGCAGTGGCCTGCACAGAACAGCCACATGCAAGGTAACAGACCAAAACTGCTACTGGTGCAAGAACTGTAACGTTGAAGGCCACGTAGCCTGGAACCAGGAATGCCCCACTGTCATATCCGCATATCCAGATCTCAGATCTGATCCTTATCTCATCTCAGATCCAATCCACATCTTATCTCTGACCCTATCCACATCTTATCCCCCTCCAACATCTCATCATCCAATCTGTCCACTTGTCCGGTCCAGTCCACAATTCATCCAAATCCACAACCAGCGCTTGTCTCCTTTTAATAATCCCCTAACTCTGGTATTTTGGTTATCGGTATATCTGTCCTGCTCACTGATCTGTTACCTATGCTTCATTTCCATTTCATTATTTGTGATCCATTTCTACTTACCAATAGACTATCCATATGTTTCGTACATAGCCTTGGACCCTGCTGATTGATCATTCTGTTAGATACCTATAGTATATAACCTCCTGTAAATCTCTGTAACACCTCAGTTTGAATATCAACTTAGTTCTGCTCATTCCTGTCCTCCGGACCTGAGTATCTCTACTTTCGTCACCCTCTGAGACTTAGGATTGATTCCTATAGTCTATCCATATCCGCCTCTGTCTACAACAGTCCACTACCATTAGTTTCTAGTCTGGACTTGTCCAGATTAGCCCTACAATACTTATCCTGCATCCGGAAGTCATCCAGATCCGCTATGCTACTCATCCAACCCTCCAGATGTGTTAGTCTTGCCCTTCTGAAATAAGGAGCAATACTTGGGTAAGGGGCACAGCGCATGAGCTGAGGCCAAAGCCCTTAGGATCTGTTAGCCCTTGAGTATGACCTTAACACCCACGTTCATCAGCAAATGGGAAAGCTACAAGAACTGTTGTGACAGTCAAGTTTTCCTTGGGCTTAGATTTACTTACTTTCATTACCTTTACTTACCCCCACTTTCTTTAGCTTATGTTCGTATTTTTGCAGCTTATATAAGCATCACCTCTTACCTTTCACTCTTTACCTGTAGTCTGAGACTAGCAGTTTTATGATGATTTCTCTCCTCTCTGAGCTCAGAGTCTAGTACAGAAACCCTTGTGGGTTGAATAGCAGCTAGGTACAGCACTTAAGACCCAACATATTGGCTAGGTACTTTACCAAGTATCTAGCCAAGTTGTGTTACTCACACCATAATGAGGATGCCAGATATCACTACTACCTGACTGATGACCCACTCACATGGGAAACCCTAGACAACTCATCCGTGTCCTGGGAGAATGAAACACAGCAGCACCAGAACTACAACCAACAGGCACAACCTCAGCCTCAACCTAGGCAGTGATACCTGCCACCAAGGGACTAAACAGAGGAGAGATGAACAGCTAATTACCAAAGGCCACCGCCCCCCACAGCCAAGAGTCTTGCAACATGAACAGGATCCCACTAGGCAACCAATCACACCTCCCGGAAGCTTGGCACCCCCAACTGTGCAGACCACAACTGTATCACCCTCCTCCTCAGGAACAGAACCAACCGCAGGACTGGACATCTTTGCATCTCAGCTCACCCTATGAACAGTACAACCCAGGTCAAGGATGGGACCAAGACCATGCAGGTAACTTATGAATAACAAAAATGACACTAACCCCCCACCAGTGAAAGCCTCAAGATCTGGCAGCAGAATCTCCAGAAATCCCTCAATGCCTGGGAACATATGCTTAGAAACCTTGACCTGAACATATACAACATAGCATGTATACAAGAACCCTACCTCAACCCTGTAAATCTCGCCAATGCCTCCAACCTCAAACAGTACTGGGACATCATCTACCCAACTGACCACCACGCCAACACCAACAGATCACAAACAATCATTCTAGTCAACAAGAAACTATCAAAGAACAACTGGCATATGGTCCCAATCAAGTCCCCCAACATCATGGCCATCAAACTCATAGGACAATTTGGAAAGGTATGCATATATAACATATACAACCCCTGCAAGAGCGATACGACCCTTCACTTTCTTGAAAGACACATATCCACAGAGGAAAACACTTGATGCAATCATGCACAGTGTGTCGCTCAAGGCAAAAACAGTGAAACGAATGAAAATAATGAACATATTGTATGGTTAGGTGATTTCAACCGCCACCACCCCATGTGGGAAATGCCACATAACACCCACTTATTTACTGCGGGCATGCTAATCAACCTTCTATCCATCTATGATCTAGTACAGGTACTCCCACTGGCAATAGCAACACTTGAAGCATCCAACACCAAGAACCACACCCGCCCCAATAATGTATTCTGCTCAGCCCAACTCAAACAATCCTTTAGCCAGTGCAGCATTGAATACCACCTGCAACCAGTAATAACTGATCACTTCCCAATAATCAGCAAAATAGATCTACACCTGGAATGCACCCAGATGGCACCCAAACTCAACTTCCATGAAGTTGACTGGGACGGGTTCCGTGAAACTCTATCAAGCAAGCTCAGCACCATCCCCCAACCAGAAGAGCTCACCAGCAGGGAACAATTCGACATGGTATTTGCCAACCTAATGAAGTGCATAGCCAAAATGGTTGAAGAGAAGGTCCCCAAATCAAAACCCTCCCCATACGCCAAGAGGTGGTGGTCCAAGGACCTGGACCTACAATGCAAAGCAGTACACAAGTTAGGACACAAGGCCAATCACCACACCACATGAAGAAACAATCCAATACGCAAGAAATATAGGACAACCTGCAATCAGTTCTCAGAAAACATCAAACACATGAAGGAAGGAAGAACATTGGAAGGACTGGCTGGATGAACTCACCCCCACAGGAATATGGACACTCCACGGGTACATAGCAAGCTTACTGACTGACCAAATCCACACCAGAATCAAGACACTTCAAGACCCGAGAGCGAATGGACAGGACAGCATCATGCAAGACAATGAATGGAAAAGTGAACTCCTATATGACATATTCTTTCACCCTCTGCCAGAAAATGATCACATCAATCCCAATTTCAAGTATCCCCCTCCAATATGCGAATTTAAACTAATAACTAATGCACAGATCCACTGAGCAATCAAGAAGCTTGCTCCCCTTAAGGCACCAGGACTCAACAGAATATGCAACATAGTCTACATGTGCTGTGCAGATCATTTAGTGCCCCTCATGGGACCGCTGTTCAGGGCCACATTCACCTTAGGCGTCTACCCAAATGAATGGAAGTGCTCATCCATGATAGTCCTAAGGAAGCCAGGCAGACCAGATTACAGTATCCCCAAAGCCTACCATCCAATCACGCTCCTTGACACCATGGCTAAGATTCTATCCTCCTGTGTAGTGGATGACCTAACATACATTGCAGAACAGAACCAACTACTCCCCTCAATGCACTTCAGAGGACATCCAGGCCACTCTACAACAGACTCACTCCATCTACTCATGAAATTTGTCACTGACTCATGGGTGTCACAAAACAACCAGGTATCACTACTATTCCTGGACATCAAAGTGGCCTTCCCAAGTGTGGTTGTCAACAAACTCATGCACAATCTCAGGAAGGCCAGAATCCTGCAAGAATATGTCAGTTGGTACAGGAGGTGCCTGGAAAATTGGTCAACCTACCTCTTTTTCAACGACTACCAATCCAACCTGTTCAATGTAGTAGATGGGATAGATCAAGGATGCCTGTTATCACCGCTAGGATTTATCTTTTATAACTCAGACATACTCAGAGTAGCTGACCCGAACCCCAGACAGGGAGAACTGAGCCTAGGGTTCCTGGACAATGTAGCACTAGCAGCAAGAGGAAAGACATATGAGGAATCCAACAGGAAGCTGAAATGCATGATGAAAAAGCAAGGAGGGGCTCTCAAGTGGAGTGAAGGACATAACACTGAGTTTGAGTTAGAGAAGACTGCGCTAATCTGCCTTTCCAGCAAAAGAATCACAGACCCAAACAACCCAAGCAAAACAATCCCCTCTCCCCAACTCCCAATCACCATCAGAAACCACACCATACAGCCATCCAAATCACACAAGTTCCTTGGCATAATCATTGATCAAGACCTCAACTTCAAAGAACACACCGCCCACACAATGGCAAAGGGAACAAAGTACATCATGGCCTGCAAAAGAATAATACGACCAACAAAGGGCATCCACAGGAAATTGATGAAGAAGCTATTCCAAAGCATCATCCTCCCAAAGATGCTGTACACAGCAGACATATGGTGTGCATCGCTCATTGCCAAAGGAAAGGGACAAGGAGGAGGAGGAAGAGGCACAAGGGGATTTGCATCACAGATGGCTAGAGTCCAGCACACAGCCACATTGCTAGTAACAGGAGGGCTAAGATCAACCATGACAGATACACTCAATGCTCACACTAACGTTCTTCCTTTCCAACAGACACTAAGAAAGACTTACTTCCACACAGCCCTGAAGATGGCATCGCTTCCATCACTGCACCCGCTAGCAAAAGAGATCAAGTTAGCATATGAGTACCATGCAAAAAGACATTTCCAGGGGAGAAAACAACATCCCTCACCATTACACAAACTGATAAATGAGTTTCAGATAGACCCAACCAAAGTAGAGAAGATAGAGCCTGTCAGGCACTACCCAAAATGGGAACCAGACATAGAAACACGCATCACAGAGTCAGTAAAGCAAGCAATAATGGATGAAACACTCACCACAGAGGAGCTACAAGTGTACTCAGACAGATCTCTGGTAGATGGAGGAGTAGGTGGAGCAGCAGTGATGATGAGAGGCAAGGAGGTGGTCAAGAGGAAGTGACTGCACCTGGGAAGAGCAGATGAACACACAGTATATGAGGCAGAACTGGCAGGGATGATACTAGCAATCCAGATCCTAAAGGAGGAGGGAGGAGGCAGAAGAGGCACAATGGCACTGGGAGTAGACAACCAAGCAGCAATTCTAACCACAATGGTGTTCCAATCAAGACCAGGACACCATCTAGCAGACACCTTCTACAATGACCTTCGCAAACTGTTACTGCATGAAGACAGAAGGAAACTCATAGTGAGATGGACACCAGGACACAAGGGCATCCTGGGGAACGAAGCCATGGATGAGGAAGCAAAAAAGGCAGCAGCAGGCGAATCCTCACTACCAGACAAGCTCCCGGCATCACTCCTGACCAGAAACAGAACAATAAGAACACTCCCGCTCAGCAAAGCCATGTTAAAGCAACAATTCCACAGCAAAGTAAAGATGGAGGCCACCACCATCATGAAAGAATCCCCCTGCTATGCTCACCTGCAAACCATCGACCAAACAGTCCCATCCAAGAAGTTTGCAAGCAAAATCAAAGACTTACCCAGGAAGCACAGCTCACTAGTGTTTCAACTATGGACAGGACATGTCACACTCAATAAACATCTCCACTGCATAGCTAGAATGCCAACCACAATATGCCCAGGATGCCAAACACACGAAGAGACTGTTCACCACTTCCTGATGACATGCCCCAGATATGCTAGACAATGCACCATGCTAGGCATGGAAGTGGGACCATGGCAGCTCAATGTCAAGTACCTGCTGAGCGAAGGCAAAGGAATCAGAGCAACACTCAAGTACATCACACACACCAAGAGACTAGAACAGATATTCAGCAATGTCACCCCACCAGAAAAGAAGTAACAGTCAGAGAAGAGGAAAGAAGAACAAGGGAAGGAAAGAGGAAAATTCCAAAATACCATGTACCACTAACCTTATGCCTTAAGACGGCGTCACTGTCCCTGCCTTAGCACGGACATTGCAGAGCATCGACACACCAAGGACAAAGCACATACAATAGAATAGCATAGGTACCGTACGTAGTGTCCACCATAGGGCCCCGCCCCAGAGGACAATAAACAAGGATCAAAAAAAAAAAGTGTGACAATGTGGATCTTTGTATATGACTAGGAGAAGTGAATTGCGACTCACGAAGCTGTTGGGAGGGTGTTCATAATACAGTTACTACGTGCGTCTGAGTCAACGCACAGGTCCGGAGTCATTGGTCGCAAATCGTAGTCATTGGGTGGTGCATACTATTGACAACTTCCGTGGTCCACTTTATCCTTTCCAACAAAAAAATAGTAGGGTTCGGCGTAACGGTGTCTTCATTTCCGCTCCAAAGGTGTACTGATCATTGTAGGAACGATCGTAGTTGGAGAAGATAATACAGGGGTCTTGATGCCTGCGAAGTTTGACACGTCGTAATTTGGGAGGAACTGACAATGATGTTGTGGAATAAGAGGGTGGGGCGTCGGCGTAGAAAGACATGAATTGAGGGTGCGTATATCACGTTCGGTGGGTGCAACGAGGATGGGGAGATGGCAGGGTGAGAATTAAGATATTCAAATGATGGAGCTTATAAGCTGTTGATACTCGCGACAAACTTGCATCCCAGGACTGGCTCCTCCAAAGATACATCTGAAGGATCACGAGGTTGATAGTTCATCACGTACCTTGAGCACACGAGCAGCAGTACTGCCGTGGCTACCAGTGATGGTGGTGGTTTTCTCTGACTGCGGCGGCATCAAAGCAGGCGGCTGACTCGTAGTTGCATGAACATAAGCATAGTAAGACACGGGAAGTGTAAGCACACAAGTATCGTGAATCAGCTGTCAGACGGGCGGGTATTTACTAACTTGGGTTCTGAATCATCCACTCACAAACGAACATGCACGAAGTGCAAGTCTCGTATCCTATTGGGAATCGCCTCGACGGAAGGATGATGAAACAACTTGACCAAATACTTTCTATTACAACTTGGTACATTTTTGCATTACAGTGCTAGGACGCACATACCTCTTCTGATCTGAATACAACAATTCGAGCGGGGAGTAAGTCATGGAAAACACAGTAAACTTGCTAGTGCAGCGCAACCAATCATTCATACCGACGAACTCTCAAAGGTACCCCAATACCATCTTCTCCAACAACCCGCGGACGGGGTAAAAGTCCATTCGCAACTTCGATTGGAGTATCAGGTCCATCCCGCATCTCAAACACGAAGTTCTTCACCAGAACCGATAAAACCGCCTATATCGCAGTGAGTAACGTCCAAACTAGCTGATTGGATTCACTCACCTTGAATCCGTGATTGCAAATTCTTTTCCAGACACGTCCTAGGCCGTCGACGAATGTCAGCAGATGCCTATGACCTGGACTTCGTTGGCCTTCCCACTGATGCCGTCTTCAGCTAGCCAACGAGCAGGCTTAAATTCCTTTGCGTCGGGTCCCCAGATGGCCGAAGAGCGATTGATCGCTGCGACTGGTATCGTGATCAATGTCCCTTTCCCTATATATATACTGTTCGTCATTTCCCCAGACTCCGTGTGCACAGGTTCGCTCAAGGGAATGATTCATCTGCCGCTGCCTGTAGACCTATTGTAAGTGTCTGTTTAGATGTAAACATACACACTCACAAGACGAGTGAGCTCGCCCACTGGGAGTATGGAGTCGTAGAGTTTCATGGACAACCACATCTAAGTATGGAAGATCGGCCTTTAATTGGTCATATGTCGGATCGGCATTAAACGCAAGCAGTTCCCTCTGAGGCTGGTTTGGACATCGGGTGGTCGCGATAGCTCGATCAGCGCCCACTGATAATCGCATTAATAGCGTGCACAACACATTATCACAAGGTAGGCTGACCGTAAGACTGACTGTCGACGAAAGTCAGCTAGTATGATATCA
>NW_024538801.1:0-25087 GCF_016647635.1 Suillus subaureus | reverse complement strand
GGTGCAAGGAACTGATGTTCAAGATCATTGAGCAGGGAGCCACATTTAACCACGCAGAGCAATTTGTCAAAGAAGCTTGTGACTGTCTCACTGAAAAATTAATTTCTGATTCATCACTATAAGCATAGTACCATGCAATGTATTTTACATTGATGTCCTTTCACTACTACTAGTAGTCGAATTTCAGGAGGTTTGTCCTAATGATTAAGATGCAAGTGATCCACATGGCGAGAGCCCCAGGTCATCAATTTGAACGGGCAACGCGCAGACTTCAAGGCAGCGCGCAGGTTGCGGCAATAACGGGTCACTTGAAACGCGCACCGCGCAGACTGCGCAACGCGCAATAATAAATGTGCAAGTATAACATAGGCCTGGCCCCAACTAGCGCTCACCCGGTAAATTTGAATGTCCGACTTCGGCAGCAATGGTGTTACGATTGAATTCACCATTTCTCACCAGATTTGATTTGTTTCACTTGGAATAGTTACATAGTATAGTATGCAGAACATACTCAGTAAAGCGACTAAGCAATTACTGTAAAGTAGACGAAATAGAGGTCTGTCGCGAATAGACCGTAAGCCGATAGTACCCGCAAGTGGAAGCCCGTGACAAGTCACATAGTCAGATAATGACGCACCTGAGAGGCTTCTGTTGTCCACCTTCGTTCTAATAGTCATTCATATACATACTCGATATCGGTACTCGTATTTGCTTGGCACTTCGGCGTGGATAGAAGGCTGAAAGAAAGCTGTCACCCAGTTTGAGGGAGGTCAAGGGGAAAGTACCTTCTCTCGGCGGCACACAATCAGACTCAGTTTACTCCGACAACTTCAGGTATGAAACAAATAAACTGCCACTCGATAACTCTGACAGATTAACGTTTATTTCCCATCGCTTATTGTTCAAACAGCAAATAAACTGAAGAAATTATTGAGTGGGATTACCAACGCATCAGGCACAGCCTTTCACGGATCGCATCATCGCTGGCACAGTAGCACTGCCTACTGTGACTTAACAACTTCGAGTGGGGTGATTGGACGTTGATCGATGATCCGCGACCGATTTAATTGATCACCGTAATCGAGTGCCGAAGCGCTGACCGCTGATGATGTGAAATAATTCGTTCTCTTGGCTCGGATTCTGATATTCTAGTCAGGCGCTTAAGCCTCACGCTGACAAAGAGAGCGCGCAGATGGCGTCTTTACCAGTGCGATTCAAATCCCATCTTGCTCAGAACGTTGATCATCCCACCAGCCGCTCGACCAGGACGGGAACCCAGTGAGTAGATTCCTAGACTTTTGGTAATCGGTTACCAAGTTGCAATTTGCAGACAGCCTTCAAAAGTACCACTGGGCCCTGGCCAGTGCCAGACCGTAAAGTCTCGCAGCTCCGACAGTCTTCTGGCAAGCACTGCGAAGCTGTGTCGTGCCCTTGCACAACACCCATAGCCTGCGCATCCCGAATCAGCGGCCCCCCGCTTTCCTGAAGATAAGTCATACACAGAGCCATAACATAGGTATGCAGGCTGTGCATATGGTACGTGGCCCGAGCTGACCATTATCATCGAATAAATAGCGGAGGTCTCCTGATATCTTTTCCTCTTAACTTCAATACTACAACTATGTCCGGGCCATACGTCTACACACAACCGACCTACGAGCCTCCTCCATATTATACCCACCCGTACACACCTCAGCGGTCACCTTTCATTCCTCCCTCCAACTTATTTCCGCCTTCCCCGTCTTCACCTTTTATCGAACTTCCTGGAACCCCGTACACTTCTTACTATCCTGACGGATACCGTCGCCGTCGCCCCCCGTCTTGGCATGGAGGGATGACTGCAGCGCCTCCCAGTCCATCATTTTTGGGAGTTCCATTGCCACCGACCCATAACCGGCGGCATTCATTCGGCCATGGCAATCGCGCTCCTTGGCCATACCAGACGTCGCCGCAGCACTTCCAGATTCACCCGCTTCTTAACGGAGAAGCTTATGTATCCGAGTTCTACTTCGACATTGCCAATCCAGCTTTCGCGCCATTGCGCAAAGTTGGTCCAAACCACACGGCTATGGTGTCTGTCGAAGAACTCAGGGAACCTGCTACGTTTCCAACCATTACCCGCATGCGTATCACGCATGATGCTATTCCCCAATGGCCTGTTGACTTGGAGCTCGTTCATGGCGAGTACGATATCTCAGGCGCTCTGCCCATAACGGTTGGCGATGTTTTGTGGATGATCCATTCTTCCCTGCACCGCCAAATTTCTCACTCTGACTGGGCCCAGCTAAGTCAGAGTGAAGAAACTGCAATTGCGCGGGCATATACCCGCAGATACAGGAGCATCCCTTCATCTGCTCAGCTCGAAGCAAGTCAAGGAGTCAAAAGGGTTGACTATTTGATGGAAAGACACGTCTTCAGGGGACTTGTCAGAGCTCCAGATGAAGATGGTTTCCACCATTGGAAGTTGTTGACGTGAATGTTGCCAGCCTTTGTAACGCCCTCTCTTTGTGCTAAATCTGTCCTAAACATCCTTTTGTCCTTTATTGTCTTGATTCGCCGCTATGATTTATGTTGTAACTATCTCACATATACCCTGACAATGACTCGAGGCCTACTTTTTAAAATTGCCACACATCTATGTTTGTCGGCTTGTGATCGAAACATTTGTACGCTTATTGATATTACAGTTTGACTGAAGCTTTGCTTCATCACACATTTGTAAGGGGAGATGAAGATGAAATGATTGCTGTGAACCTTGGAACGCCCTGTGCCTGACCGTAGACAAAGTTCAGACAAAGTATGATATGCGGGGTGTCACAGGCCCATATGAAATCCAACACGCTAATGCATAATCTAGCGAAGGCACAACACATGGGCGATTTTAATCGAGGCTCATATCATGATCACAGACCCCCTGTTCCTGTGTCTGCCAACTCTAATCCAAAATAACGCTGAGAGAATGAAACAAAGGGAAGTTACCGCGAGAAGATATTAACGTTCAATGTTGGGTGTAGTAAGCCTCCTGTTAATGTGACATATCTAGTGGGAGACAATATGGTTTCATATCGGGGCTATTCATCTACGTACTGTACTAGTGATATCAGGGTCATCACAACCTATCGACCAATGATCGATACCCGTTCCTTAGCGGTAACTGTCAGGTCCACCACGCGTCTCGCACAGCAATGCCATGCCTGTCAAAGTCACCGACGACATTAGAAATCCGTCCTCGACCTTTGTAAGACTGCAGTGCTGATTGTGGTGTCCTCCCGTCCCAGTATTTAAAAAAGACAAATCGTAAGTCATTCAAGTGACCAAATATCTCCTCGGAGATCATAGCGGTCATTTTATATGTTATATTTGGTGACAAAGAGATTCAAATATGTTATGACATGATGGAGAAAACGTTTGAATTCTTGTAGGGATAGGAGCACTCACGGAAGTTTGTAATTACCGCGCTCCTCGTTGAAGGGCGCGGAAGACTAGATGGAAAACTAGAGGAACGGGAAGCTACGGTTGTGATGGAGCACGTCTTCCAATTCTTCCAGCACTTTCCTTGACAGCTGCATCGCAGGCTGATACAAAGGGGTAAGAACTCGTCCAAGCCAGGCCAATAGCTGTGTCTACTTCAGAAGAGCTTTACGTCTGCGATGATTAAGAGCAATCGAATATGTCGACATTATCATACACGAGGACACGGGCATGCAAAGATATGGATTGTCTGTTCTAGAAGTAAATCGTTAAAAGCTAAAGTCCCTATTAGGCGAAGCAACATACCATGATGATCTTACACCTGGCACGTGAAAATCAACAGTAGTGATGTTGAAAATCGTGCTTCGCAGCATCAGCCCCTTGACTAAACCCATGCTCTGAAATATGTTAGGAATAGGGCCACTAAATCTGCGATTTCACAGATAGACTTATCGAGATAGCGGGTATGTCGTGTTGCCGGCCGAGAGGCGGCAAAACCCAGAAAGGGAAACCACCTTGAAAGTACACTCACCGAACTCCCAAATGTTGTTGCTGCGCCCGTTTTCACGAATATGGTCCTGCGCCTTCCTCTTCGCATGCAGCCCTTGAATCCCAGTTCTGAGACGGTAGGCTGGCCCGCGCGATCGAAGGTGAAGAAGTCATAAGCCACGACCCAGCCCTGATCGAAGCCAGCTTCAAAACGCCAATGCTCGTAATAACTAGGAAAACGGGCCCAGTAAGATACATGTTGGCCTTGAAAAAAAATCAGGGACATGTGGCGACCGTGGAGTCGCTGAACTCACCCAAGGCTACATTTCTAGCGGACACCTTTCTAGCGTTTATTTCGGCACTGAGTCCAACATAATCCTTTACTGGGATCATGCCCACGACTTCGGGAAAGACACCATTTTCAACTGCGTCTCGGAAAGACCATCCTTGGTCTCCAGAAAACTCTTTTTTGTATGTCCAAAAGAATGACCCAGCACAGTACAGCTCGAACAGGTCGAGCTGAGCCCGAATGTAAGATGTTCTTCCTGATGTTCATCCGCCGTACCTTGCAAAGAGCCTGGATTCAAAGCTCCAGACCACTCGCCAACTATGAGTCCACTTCCTGATGCTGCGAGCTTCTCTGAAACGCGGGATGAGAACATTTGCGGAAAGGAGCGTTCCGATCAGCAAGGGATGCAGTATGCTGCGCTGCTGACGTTGAGATATCGCTCCGTGTGAAACACCGGTACAGATGATGGTCGACGCAAGTCAGCGCAAGGAAGACGGTAAGTGTGCGACGAAATCGGCATATTGATCAGTCATCCACAGTCTGATATGTAGATTGGGAACCAGAGTCTATATTTCTTATCTCTTGGATTGCCTCCCTGTACCAATTGTAGAGTGTTTCGTGTGAAGAGGGGTGGGGTTCGTTGAGAAGCTGTACACCGACTATATTGTTGAATGTGGAATCATGTGCCCGCAAAGCGATAAGTTGTGTTACTAGCATGCGGAGAGCGCGAATGGCCAGCTGCATGTTAAATTTGCCGTTGAAAAACGATATTACCGGGGATGACGTTCCGGAGTGTGAATCTTTATTCTGTTTTCCAGGAGCTGCGTGAAGATCTGAAATTTGCGAGTGAGAAATGAATATGTCCCACTCCACAAACGACACACCAAATAGCACCCCAATTCCAAAGCTCTGGGCAGTGATCACCGCGGCAACAAGTCTACTCCATGCTCCCTCAAAAACATGTTGAAGACCATCGAAGTCAGTTCGAGTAAGGATAGATGGGTCCAGTGCACAGATATGATAGTATCGATCTGTTCAAGGCAGCATGAGATGATGCTGTTGTACTATTACAAGAAAGTGCGCACTGGGATCCGCACGGTGTTGATTCCCCTTGCCGCGAGCCATTCAAAATCGGTGGAGGTGATCCAAGAATCCCAATGTTGTTCTAGAACCTGCTTCGCATGTAGACCCTTGGCAACGTCCAGATCACTTTGTCCGCTGCCGGCGGCGCCTTGAAATGGCGACTCTGATACCCATCGCTCTAAAACGAACCACGATCCTGAGCCACACTTAGCTCGCTTTGACTCGGATAATGCATTCAGTTTGAGCTTACCAAGATTAACTCCGCGTTGTTTGCGATATCGGTAGAGGCGTTGCTGAGGGCTTTCTTGTAGTGCTTCTTGAAGACCAGGCCCCGATTCGGTCTTGCTGCCACGTCTCAACCTAGAGATAAAGCTCCACATGTTATGCGTCTGTAGGGCCTATCAGAATTCTGAATATCCGGGCCGCAAATTGTAGTATAACATATGTTGGTCAATGTGCAACTCGCAAAATGACTAAACATTAAACAGGCGTGTTTGGCAAAGGCTTCTGATCCAAACAGTGACAAGTTTCATAAGATCTTGATCATTCAATTAACATTGCACCATATGGTATAACCAGCAATTTTCGTAATACATTGCTGCGTCACGCTTTCAAGTTTGTGTGCATATATTCTGCGCATATACTTCCATGAACTGCTTCATATTGTCATGTTACTGCCAGAGGCATGCTTGATTAGCATGCTCATTTTGTCACTCTGTTATTTCTCTTCAACCACCGATCTCGGACCCTGTGCTCAACCTGTGGGATATTCCAAGTAGACTCGTCAGGACTCAACTTTAACCTTGTTTCTGTTAGCTCCTCTTGTTCTCCTGTCCCCTGATGCCCGCGCATACATTTGGTTCCTGCGCAAAGAAAGTATACTTCTCCAGTTCATGCAACCTGCCCCGCCACCTAGAGGGTGCGGCTTTCACTCTCAAGGAAACTCAGTACTCAAGTTTGAAGGGAACATCGTGGTGTAATCACAGATCGTCCAACCGGAAATAGTTCATTTCGCTAACAACGTTGGTGACTTAATTTCTCCTTAGCGATGAGGTCCCTCTTTTCTTTCTCCTTACTCTTTTTCTTAAGCGCCACAAGGTCTAGACCCGATTCCCGGTTGGCGATTCAACCGAACAGTACTTCGGGTGTCCTTTGCCGCGACTGTAGTTCATGGCGGGTTTGGTAAGACTTCTTGCGCGCCGCTTGTCCCTATTTAGGGTGACCATGCGCCATGAAGCGTGCTGCCTTTGCTATCTTTCGGCGGAGCGAGCAACTCTGGCACAAACCGATATCACAAAGTACCACATCAGACATGTCGAATTTTGGTGAGTACGAGTCTCTTCGGCCGTAAATGCCTTTTCCAGTCTCATGCCTCGTATGAAAATTGTCAGCCTCACTAGGCTAATGTACTATCTACAGCGATAAAGGTGTACCGCCGCGCCTTTGCCATAAAAGGAAAACACGCGTTTTACATGTGTCCTGCACCTGTAATGACGGATTGGCATCAAACCTCATGGTTCCAATTTGCAATCGAGATAGTATAACACATTCAACCGCGTCGCCACTAGGTTTGTTCCTACTCGTTCCGAACTTTACTCAAACTTCTCACAGGAAGACCCTCTTTCCTCTCCAAGCCATGTTATATTGTCAATTCCCTCTAATGGTCATGCTTCATTACTCACGGACTTTCCGGACAGACGTGATCATTGATCCACCGCCATTCACTGGCAGTGCGCTTTTGGACAACAGATCTTTTATTGCAATCTCCCCTCTCGGCATTAAATTCCATGTTTGTCATCCAATACCACGTCCACGGCTTTTCTAGGGGTCCTCTTACTTCATGTAAGTATTTTCGCCAGGATATGTCTAGAACTCACAGGCGATCCGATCCAGGCATAACGGCTAACCTGTGCGCTTATAAGAGTCCGACCGAACACTTCTCATGCCGACTTCATCCCTCCTCTTGGTTCAGTACCTCGAGCAACGACATTTCCCTATCACCTCTCATTCTCACTTCACGAACAAAAAGTCATAATGACCTCCTACTTCCGCTCCATTTTTGGTGGAAGCCAATCTCCCAGTCACGACAAGCCCTCACGTTCACGTTCTAACCCTGCAAGCTTCTTCTATGGGCCGCCAGCTGGTTCAAGTTCCTCTTCGCGCCTAAAGACAAAACGAAGCAATAGCTTCGGTGCTACAGCAGCTCCATCTCCACTGCGATATACCACATTTGACGGTGCCAGAGACATGAGGTACGGCACTCCGTCGAAAGCTGAGAAGGTGCCACTCTACAGGCGCGCCAGCTACAGGTCATCAGAACATCGTACGTCTTCTGTCTTCCGCGGTCAACGAGCGCATTTGAAATTGACATCCACGTCCAGTCGGGCATTATCCTTTGTATAATTATGCGCCTCCCTGTATCTTATGGTACATCTTCCCGCACCAGTTCCAGTTCTTCTTCGGGTCTTCCGAGCATGCATCCAGGCACACCATCTATGGCTCACGTTCTTCAATACGATAGACGGCCTTCTCTGCAACAACGTCATACTTGGCAGAGTAGTATCTCATCTGCGAATGGATCGGCCCAGTCATGTAAGTCTCTTAAAATAGGTGTGAGATTGGCTATCTAACGGCGCACAGATATTGGAATGGATCCTCACGGGAGACGCGCACCTGCACTACACATGCATCCACTCTTTGCCTCTACTCGACTTCACTCCGCGCCCATAAATTACGACGTCACGTTTGCTCCTTCACCACGAACAGTTCTAGACCGAACCACACATTCACCTGTCGATGCCCATACGTTATCTCAACCAGCGACTGACCCGCCGACTCCCGCATCATCCCGTATCTTACTCCGCTCAGATAAGTTCCCGTGGCCCGTGGTCGTCGGGTCTTCCAGAAATGGGCGCTCCCCAGATATCACGAATCTTGACCTTCTTCACTCATTGTATGAGACGCTTCTCACGAGAGTCACGCCTCAGGAGTGGGAGGCTCTTGGTACTGGAAGCAGGGCACAGCGGAAAGTTACGCAGGCGTATGAACAAAGGTGTACCAGGTTGGGAGGTGGATGGGAAGGCGGAGTCCGACGAGTGGATTGGCTGCATGGGAAGACTCGTTTGATCGGAATTGAAGTGGAAAAGCATGGACCCGGCGCCGGCTCCGGAAGACTCGTGTTTGGCAGGGCTTGAAGCCGGGATTTTCAACTTTTACGATCGACAGCAACCGAGGCTGGTTCTGGTTTCCTTCTTGATATCCCCATATACCTGAGAAACCTTTTCGCGGCGTATGCATAGACGCTGTCACATCTCCGTGGACCTCACGATTATATAGCATACTTAGGCATCAGGCATATGTATGAATTTATTACACGACCTCTTTATGATTTTGTATTCTGGCTGTAACGGCTTGGGCATAGCGATACATTGCGAATGGAATTACAAATGTTGGTAGAAGTATCAGTTGGGCTACAAATGTGTGAATGAAATAGTCGAAAATAGATTAATGACGCTGCCGTGTTAGGAGCAGCTCACTCCATCAAAGTCATATGTGCCAGGAACAGCAACAGGACACCCGGCTTTGTCATTATGTGAATTGCAGTTGACCTGATCGTTCGCGGATGCACAACAGCGAAGGCAGAAACGATTGGCAGAGGGCTCAACCCTGGTGAACAGTCAACGAGCCAATTAGAAACGATAGAAAACGGAACATACTGCTCAATGAAGCTTGCGCCGTATCCTCCAAAGGCGCACTTCGCACCATTGGGAAATCGAACATCCATCTGACCTCCTGCATCATCTTGAGCAAAGTGGAACTTGCCGGAGTCCAAGCAGCCGGTAATCTAGCGCTCATCAGTACCGAGGAAAAGGTTGCAGACAGCTAAATATAACTCCACTGACCTGTATATAGGACCCATCGCTCGCCTCCGAGATAATAGCACCAGTTATGAAGTTTGCTGGAAATGTGTTCTGGCAATTAGATCCATTGGTACAATACACCGTCGCGTCACTTTCAGCATTCGATATAAATTCTAAGGGAGGACAGCGTGGTCAAGTGCGCAACGAAAATACAAAGGAGAGACGCACCTCCATCCTTTGCAGGAAGTAAAAGTGCAAAATCAGTCACACTGGTTATATGCACGGTGGTCGAGACAGACGAAGGACCTGTAGGCTGGGGCGTCGGCGCAGCGTTTACTCGAGAAAGTCGGGCTGGGGTACCAGACTTGGATGCCAAGCGAGATCGTTTTCGGAGGCGGGCGTCCTGTTTCGCGCCTGTTTTGCGAGAGCGATGAGGTTTCTTGTTCTGTAGGCTTGTTCTCGTCGCGAGCGTCTCGTTGTGCCGTTGATCTGCAGGTATCGTATTGGCCTTGAGATCTTGGTATCTGTTCGCAGGCCGCCAGGCGACTGCCAGTATGACGTGTGCGAGTATAATGAAAAGATTGAATGATAAAAACATGTTTAACTTTTTAGTGATTGGCGGGCGAGGTAGTGATGTATGGTTGTGAAGGTGGAAGTTGGTTGAAACGTCGAAAATGGTGGCGTGAACGCGCCGACACGAGTATAAGCCATGTCACGTGAAGTGATTTTTTTCACAATCTTCACTATGTAGTAACTGTGAGTAGTCGGAATCCCTTCTTGATCTCGATGCCAACATGGGTGTCCTGGGGGAAGACAGGGGTTGGACTCCATCAGAAATGAAGTCGTTAATTTGTCGGTTCGGAACTTCGAGTAGTACGGATGTAACCTTATGTTGAGCACCTGATACAATGCAGCATACGCTAGTAGCATCAATTAATTTGAAGTTGCTACTATTGGGCTGGTTTCAACAGAAAACCAGAAGGAAGGTATCATCATCAGACCACATGTATGGGATGACCTCACAAAAAGTGCGCGGTTTCCACTTGTTCTTTAATTCGAAGGTCATTGCTATAGTATTTGTTCGCCTCCTTAATGTACTGACAGGAGGGGAACGTGCCATCGAAATGATCAGGTTAAGTTCGTGCGGCGCCCTTACTGAATGATGACGCACTCACCTGTCGATGGTAACGGACAAACTCTAGCGAATCAAGATTTTTCCATTCCACTCAAACCACCCGATAACAGATCAAAGTCGAATATCGAGTATGAATACACTGGATTGCTGTGGAGATTGTGTACATGGTAAATAAAATTACAATTGTCCTGGTATATGAGTGCATTTTATCCAAACTATTCCGGTACATGAATCAAAAAAAAACATTGCGGACAGAGATAGAGCAAGATAGCGATAAAACAAATTAGGGGCTGTCGAATATAGATGCGAAGAAGAGAGCGGTGACGGCAGATTACCAAGTAAAGTTAGAGCCGGCAGTGTTAAGTGATGAGATCCGACTAAAGTCCATCGGAACTGGGCTGGATATACTCAGATGCAATGTGCCGAAAGATAAGGAACAGCCAAGGCGACCCGCGCATGGCGAGGATCAAACGTTCTGGGCGAAGTGAATTTCCCAGCTGTCTGATCCATCTCGAGCTCTAGCAAGGCCGGAGAAGAAAACTTTAGGGCCCAAAAAGTCAACGCGTTTCACGCCCTGCGCATGTTCCTGCGGGTCAGCGCGTGACCTGGCCCTGAAAGAATCAACAGCAGCATTGGCCACACGGGAAGATCTTTGCATCTCGTGCGAAGCAACACTCCGGTTGAGCATTTCACGTATCATGGCAAGAACATCGTTCACAGTGACACCCCGAGGGTTCACAACCTCTATCGTCCAAGCGGGAAGCTCAGGAATAGTAATGATCATGTGAGAGACTGGCGGTTGTACCGCAAGCTCCTGAAGCATGGTAGGCGGACAGCCTGGTCGCAGCTGCACATGTGCTAGGTCTCGTGTGATGTTAAATCTCAAATTAGGGCCATGACTCAAGAGTGAGTGCAAGACTATGAATGAAGAGTGGGACGTGGAAGAATGTTGGTCTAACGACAATGGATGTGAGATCTGCGTAAATTATGAACGAAAAGAAGAATTGCATACACGACATAGGAAATTGGTGTGAGGCCGCATTGGGGTGTGGAAGTGATACTGAATGGAGAAGCGGCGCATTTGGGATCGGGGATGGAGACGACGCTGGGAGCGCAGACCAATGGCCTTGGAAGGCTTGACTAGTGGAGCCAGATTGTGCACTGTGCACAGCCCAAGACCTGTGATGAGATGAAGAGGCAGGGAAGCCAATCCGGTAGTTCATCGTGTTAGATTGGAGTCAGGGAGATTGGACAAGTCAGAAAAAATATAGGGGGGCGTTATTAGACCTGGAGATGCGCAGTACGCTGGGTGACTCGACTGTCATGCTGCGTGTCTTTTATATAGCACGCCGAGGAACATCGGGAAGTTACTTGTAGACTTCTCGCGCCCATCGTTGGTCGGGAGCTAATTGGGGATTGCTGCGCACGAGTGACATGGGCGGGACAGCGAACATCGTTGGATATGGTGAGATCAAACAAGAACTTCAGAATAAACGCGGAATCTTTGGCGGGAATTCTAATTATGGCCATGGGGCGGGATTCTGGCGGAACCGCTGACCCATAAAAGGCAGGCGTCGGGGGATGCGCGCTGATGGCGGTCTCACGGGACACGTTGAGAAGACACCTTGGCGGATGTTGAGCGGTGATAACTGTTATCGATCGCATCTATTCACCCACTGATCATCGATAACCCTAGACTCATCAGCAAAACCCTGATTTGGGTACAGCGCCACAGCCACACAGCGTGTCACAGGTCACATAGATTTTGTTGTAAAGGCTCTGCAGCACCACACAAGTATTGATTCTATGTAAAAATGAGTGTAATGTAGTCATAAACATGTATATAACAAGATGGTGTGCTAATAATTATGTTTTATTGAGAAATTGTGTAGTGTGCAGCACTGTACAGCGCTGTACATGGGGGGACCTCGCTGTGACACTGTGATTGCTGTGCAGCATTGTGCAGTGCTGCACATAGGGTTAGGGTTTTGCTGATGCTCACAAGTATCTGCGCTGAAATCAGTTGAACTGGACCTCAGCACTTCAGCGCTCAGCCACAGGCATGTATGAATAAGGTTACTCTTATGTGAGGTCTAATTTAGAACACTATACAGCATGATCAATAAGATACCTGTGTGAGGATGATCGGGTCAATACATCTGTTAAACTTCAGTGTTTCCTGCATCGCCTCCCAGTCACCCAGTTCTATGCATGGAAGCATGTTTCATGGGATGCCTGTGCCTTTTCCTCCATTACCACTCTGGGTGCCATGGATCTTCGTATTGATCACCTGCCCTGCTGTCTGCTGTTTAAGATACTTGATTTCAGGGACTCAGAGGTAGCTTGGGCTTGCAGTGCTTTCAGCACAGTGAATAAGGCAGTTAGGAGGCTCATAGCCTTTGTTGTGCTGATCAGATGTGGAGAGTCCATGATCATGAGGCATCCATCTTTCCACAATGAACCACTGTTCGTCTTGTCCAAAATGCCGGAAATACCCAAACTTTCTTTTCAGGTGGGGTGGGGTCAGGATGAGAGGGTGTGATGCATGGCATATCAACCTCCTTTCTGAGTACCTTGTCGATATCAATAGTTGAGAAGAACATGACCCCCTGAGGTAAGTCATCCATTCCCAGTTTAAAGGCAAAAAGGCTCCATGTCCATAGGTTGGCGATCTGCAGCACAAGTGCAGCTTGATAGCGATCTTCTTTGGCACCCAAGTAGCATAACTCGTCGTGCCCCGAGATGAGATAACGTGCCTTGATATCATATTGTCTGACACATCCACACCAATGATGGCATACCCCTTCGTGCGCACCATGGCATTGAGCTCTGAGTTAATGTGGTTTTTCTTTGCGTTGCCTGCTGTGAGCCACATTCTCTCAATAGCTCAGCGCATCAGTGCCTATTGTAATCACTTGATGAAGGATGATACCCCATTTCCGGGGTCTGGCTGAAGATACAGGTGGTTTGAACTGTAGACCTAATGCTCCCTGCTGCCAGACTACCATCTGATTCAAGACACAATCATGTGCACTGATCCAATAGCTGCACTGCGCAATCATGTCCAATGCATACTTTGCTTCATCGCCAGAGCTCGTGAGCATCCCATCTTCTGCATATTCCACGAACATTTTCCTGGGCAGACTCCCCACATTCACCTTCTCTGAGTCACTGGCTTTATGTGGCAACTTGTAGAAGACAAAACAGCCCTCCAAGTGCATATCTTGTAGGTTGTCATTTGTGGGATTATAGAAATCAGGCTGAGAAAAATGGGTAGGAAAATTGGCATC
Source organism: Suillus subaureus (assembly GCF_016647635.1). Classification (NCBI taxonomy): domain Eukaryota; kingdom Fungi; phylum Basidiomycota; class Agaricomycetes; order Boletales; family Suillaceae; genus Suillus; species Suillus subaureus. Next base: position 11,470 of record NW_024538801.1, on the reverse strand, counting down.
CCCTGGAATGCGAAAGGTCTAACCATGTTCCTGGGAGTAGAAGAGTGACTAGCCTTTCCATGACAAACGAAGGAGGATAGGGGCAATGCGATTCCGTACTGTGACATCCAATGTGCTGGGAGACATGTCTTTCTGGGGCTTTGCGAGATCCCAGTACCACTTTGGCCAAAATACCTTTGGTTTGGGCACATAGGAGTGGACTTCTTACATTGGGGGGAAGAATCAGGAACAGTTGATGGGCATGTTGCGGAAGGCTCACCTCAAAACCAGCACGGAGACAGCATAGTTCTTCTCGTTTGATTTCATTGGCCTCCTGGTCGTGTTTAAACTCCACATCACATATGAGTTCCATGACGGCCTTGACCACTTCAGCATGACGCACTTTCTGAATCTCCTTGGATTTGCGGTGCTTCATCCAAGCAGGTCTTTGGTAGGAAGATATTCCCTTCACTGCAACATGCAGAGTCATCATCTGGAGAAAGCAGGACTGAGTTCCATGTAAGTTGTACTCCTCCAGAATGCGCACTTAGTCATAGCAGATGTTGTGACCAACGACTATGTGCAGGGAAAGTGTATTCCCCAAGGGAATGGGGTGTTGTTGCTCAACAGATTCCCCAAGCAACCAGGGTGATATCCAACTGTACCAGGCATTCTATAGGGCAGCACATGCCATGATGGCATAAGTATGATATGTGGGCATGGTTTCCATGTCAAATGTGAGCACTTCTTCTGCACTCCCTTTGTGCTGTGGAAGCTCAACATGCTCAATGCAGTCAGCAAGGAATTAATGTTTTGTCCATCCCAACTGAATGTCACAATGATCGGGTTTTGGAGGAAGTTCATTGAACGTAATATGTTTAGCCATGGTTGAGTGGACTGATTGCCAATTCTATGGAAATGCCCATCGATGCTTGAGCCTAGGAGGGGTGGGAGGGTGAAGCTGATATCAGGAAGAACAGAGCCCAGGCTGTTTGGGGTCCGGTCCAAGTCCATGCATTACCAGATGCTCCTGTGCAAGCAGCAATATGAACGAATGCTTTCGATGGTGCTGGAAAAGAGAGGTCACAAAATATTTGCGAATACAATTCCCAAGAAAGGAGCTGAACTCCAAGCTCATTGTGCTTGACTGTCCAATATAATTGGTTGCAGGAGAATGGAATTGAAGCCACAACATAATGCACCGTGCCTCACTGTTTTTCGGATGTCATGTTCTCTTTCTCTTCCCTTTTTCATGTCAGCTCCACGTATGACAGGTTGCGGTTGTACATGGTTATAATGTCATTTCTGCTTTTAAACAAGTGGAGCTGCTCAAGCATGCAGGTGTTGAGCTGACCCACTGGATTTCCACACAAGGTTTAAAATCCATGAGTAGTTAGCGCTGTTAGCAGTCAGGTCCGACTTGCACTACTAGATGTCACGCAGGCAAATCTCATACCAGTGGAATGAACGATGGGACCTTGGTCCACTGGTCCTGGGATAGTACTATCGGTTACTATCATTCCATTATGGTCCACTATTCTGTGAGTCACACTTAAGTCACGAATAGTAACAGACAGTCACACTGGCCAAATTTACAGTCCGCTCAATAGACGTTATTCATGATTCATGAACTTTAACAGCAGTTAATTAGGATACCACTAGCAAGTCTGTGAGCTATAGTGTGTATGGAGAATTATATAGAACTAGTAAATGCAAATAATTAATGCTGTGTAAAATATTGCTGAGGGAATGTGTGTGAATGTAGGTAGTGATGCATAGGTGCATTGTGAAATTCATGACTCAGATGTGGGGGTTGAGCAGAAAAATATGGTGGATGTGGTGCGGGAATGATGAAACCAGTATGAGAAGGCAGATGTATGAAATGTGGTGGCAAGTGTCCAGGCTGGGAGGAACTGGAGGTTGCAGGAAGTTCTGGTGGTTGGCTCGAAGTTGAAGCTGCTGATGCCAATGCTTGCCAGGGATCCTTCCACTAATCTTGTTGACCCGAGCATGTAAATCATGAGGGTGCACAGGACACGCGGCGCCAGATTCGTGAGCCAGCCAATCCTTGACAGCTTCCTCTTCAGACGGCTGGAGGAGCTGCCATGACCAGGAAAAATCCTTGTGAGACATATGACCCTTGCTCTGGTCTTTAAGAGTCTGCCGCATGACCTGTACAATGAAATTAGCACCACAGGAACTCGAAAGATAAATAATCATACTTTGTTTACCCTTGCAGCTACTGTTTAATTCTTGTGGGTGCCATTTGTAACACCCTCGAGTGCAGCCTGGATCCTGAACTCATACTTGGGGACAGTAGATGCTGCCAGCTTGCCTCGGTGGCAACCCATGGCATAGTGATTGAGCCCAGCTCAGTGTTGGCTCAGTGCAGTGCTCACGGGTGACAGATTGCAGCTGCACGCTGTTAATTTCAATGTCCGACGTCGGCAGCTTCGGCAGGTGACACCAATCCATGATTTTTGCTGCTGTCACGCTGAAAACACGATCTCCATCACTTCTTAACGGATTTGATTTCCCTCACTTGGAACATGCTACGATAGTATGTAGAATATACTTAGTGAAGTAGCTAAGCAATTGCTTTAACATTGAGTGCTGTAGACAAAATTCACGGAATGGTGGACCGTAACAGAATGATAGTAACCGATAGTATGCGGGCGAGAAATTTTGCAACACTGTGCTCAAACATGTTTCGCACCGGCTTCTCTCTGGCAACATAGGCTTGACAGCTTTCTTGATATAGCATTAAAGTATGTACTAAATCCTACATGCTCCTAGTGTTTCCTTATTTTAATGTTGTGTAGTTGTTGTGTTATGAAAAACTGGTTGGAGCATTTTGCAACTCTGGGCCAGAGATAGTATCGTTAATATTAGCATAAACATCCACGTCGAGCTCAAGTTCCTTTATAATCTTATTAAAATCCGAGTAGGAGGCAGTACTCTCAAGATTGCATCGCATCAAGCACCTGCCAGTACCTCCGGTTGCTCACGTTTTCGATGTCATCGGAATGCGGTGAGAATATCACATTTTGACTGCAAGATGAATGTATATCCATACTGATAAAACACAGGTTAACGTTGGCCCACTCACCTGTCGATTTAAAAGGATGAACAGGCACTTCTCCCCAACCCTTCAGTCTTTTCCCCATGGCCACTTCTGTCGTACCGCAGGATGATTTCTTGATGGCAGTATGGAGCATTCAGGTGATGAATGTGAGTGTCTGTCTGAACCAAAGCAGCACTGATCCCAGCTGAAAGACTACTCTCAGTATACCGATGGTCTGTCCTCTCGCTCTATGAAACAGGGAATTTCTGACGAAGATATTTTAGTCGCGGTTACTACTCTTTGGGTGGGTTTCCTCTTGAATTTTTAGCCAACTTCTTCACTTATTCGGGTGAAAGGCTTATGATTTATTGTTACGATTCCAACAAGAGGTGATGACACCGTTTATGCTCGTAGTTATTGATCTCATCCCCCATTTTCACAGGCAACATTTCTCGCCCAAGCCAACAAGAACGTTGCAAAATTCCTGTACATCGGAGCCCGCTATATGCCGTTGTTGATAGCTATTCCTGGGCTCATCTGTGAGCATATACTCATCCTCTATGATATTTTTAGTCTCACTCGAGTCCCAGTTGACCAAGTCTCCCACATGGGGAACGTTGTGCGTGTGCGACCTTGGCGATCATATACGTGTCTCTCACTGTTTCCATAGGACTGTCAGAGTGTAGGTGATCTTGCAACAGGCAGGGCTTCAATTATAACTGATCTTGACGTTGTGCTGACAACTATCTAGCCTTCGGCCTGATAGCAGCATTCTGCGCGGAATGTTTGTGACCTCTGTCACTAGATTCACTTGAACTTTCACTAATTTCTCACCGTTCGTTAGCCATCTTCGTACTCCGAACCTGCGCTATGTGGGAGGTGAAACACCTTCTGCGTCGGATTATGTTCATGATCGTAGCTGTGTGCATCCTTTATCAAATCACCTGCTAAGTTTTACTCAGGGAACCGGCGATAACAGGGTATAACAGTTACTGGGCTAATCATTTTCAGCTTTGTCCCGGGGCAGTACGTATTTGTACCTGATGTTCCGACATGCAAAACATTGCAAGTTGCAAAAGCGCAACGGCTATTGGTGGCGTTCCTGGCGCTCCTGATATTAGAATTTGGTATGAAGACGTTTTGTCATAATTTTTTTCGGAGTTCTGACTTCCATCTCCAGTCCTTGTTATTTCTACCACTGTAAGGGCTGTGAAGAATTACAGATCGACACCAAGACCACTCCTTACACTTCTCCTCACGCACCATATGTTCTACTATGGTTGTGGATTTCGTGCGTGTATTCTACTTCTATGACAGCGCAATAAACTCTTTCCTTCTAGTCTTCAGCATTATCAATGTCCTGTGTGTAGCGCTGTTCGAAGTCAGTTTGGCCAGTTTGCCGCCAGGCTTCACACGAGCTGACATTCTACTTATATGCATAGTACGAATATGCTACAGTCTTCTTTAAGTGCGCAACGACCTCCGAGTGCTCATCGTAAATGCTGACTCCGTTGCAATTAACAGCCCTCAAATAATGATGCATGCAATCTTGGCAACACGTATGCAGTACCAGCTCTGGGAGTCCGAGAATGCTCGAAAGAGTTATCGGTCAGAGCAGTACCCTATGTCGTTGTTATAAGTAGTCATGCAAAGTCACTATGAATGATGAATCACGTGCGCAGGGTTGAAACGTCAAGTTACTGTGCAGTACTGTGTTCGCCTGTCACTCAATATTCAGAATCACTACTAGCACTGAGACCATGGCGCATATCAGTGAAGGTGTCGTGAACAGCAATGAACTTTCTCACCACGACGACGATCCTAGAGCATACCCATTCCCATGTGGACAATCTGCCGGTAGGCGACTCGACTCTGTCTCAAATGGCTTGAGGCGGTGGGCAACACGAGCCCACCTTGCAAAAAACTCCTGGGTCAGAACTGCGTACAGTAGTTACGGCTAACACTGAGAATAAATTCAGTATCCTGCCTACATAAAGGCCAATAAACGATATGAAGAATTACTCCTTCAAACTCCTGAAGCCTACCCCTTCCCCTTTGGAGAGCATAAAGACAAAAGACTCGATGTACCAGAAGACACCATCTGGTGGGGTATTCATCCTTCACGGTCTGGTAATGACTGGGTAAGTCGATCGGTGATCAGCACCGTATGCGCTTCAATCACTCGGAATCGTAGCATCAAAACCTGGCGGAGGCATATCGTCTTTACTTGGACAAGGTATACGATTAGAAGTCACCAGGTTCAGTCACAATATGATTTGGAAAGCAGTATAATGGATATAGGCTCGATGATGTGTACAAGCGTCCTGGTTTCATCAGATTTTGTCTGAAACCAGAGCATAGCAAATGCCTTTGGGTGAGTTCGAAGTTTCCCAGCTGCATTTGACTTTCGGTGTTCACTTTACCCAGTATTACAAGTTCAAAGACCTAGTTCAGAGGTACAGGATTTATCTCCGGACCCACCGACGGCCATACCACCCCAGAGCATCTGCGCACGTGGAAAATCCCACAGGGCAACTTCTTGGAAAACAGAACGATGGCCGCGGGTCTGTGGAGCCCGACGATGACTACGAGCGCGATGACTTTGTAGTTGATGATGACGAGACAATCTACCAAGAGAATGGTAGTGATTTCGAACCAGCCAATAGCACCAACGATCCCGTGGTGGATGACGACAGTGATGGGCACGACGATGCAGAGCACGCTGACTCTGAGTCCACAGAGAATGGTGATGCAGATCGGTCTGTTGTACAGGCGGAAGGCCTCCCACCCTCTCACGCGAGTGCAAATATTTCTCAAACCTCGGGCCCAGATCCAGATGACGATATACCTCTGGATGAATTGCACAACAAAACTATAATAAAGCGCCTGTTTGATGGAAGAAAAACAAAGGTCACGTCTTCAAACAACCGTCGAAGAACCTACCATTCGAGCTCGGGCGAGGAAACTGACACCGCTGAGCAGCCCCCGCCAAAACGCCTCAGACGCAGGTCCGAACCTGAAGGTACTGATAGTCTTTCCGAGTGTTTTAAACACTGATGACAGGACTTCACTTAGTCCATGGGCCTGCACAGCCCGATTCCCACTCTGATGTAGAGTCCGCTGCACTAGATGAGCCTGAGACCCCTCATCGCGATCAGCTCTCTCAATCTCTCAGTGCTTTGTCGTTGTCTCAGAAATCCGCTGGAAGCCCAAACAATGATGGTGAACTCCCACACGCACCTCGTAAGTCTCTGCGACTTCAAGGGACGTCTGTACGAAATGATGACGACTCGGACATACCAGATCATGATACTCGTATAGCACGCCTGGGGAGACGTTATCGTGCACCTATTCAGTCAGATGTTGAGGAGTGAGGATTTCAGCGATGCTTGGTATATATGGACCTTCAGAATAAATGTAATGTAGTTGTAGTGAGCCTAAATTGATGTGCACGAAGCAATTTGAAAACCGTGGACCGTACCCCACCGTACCTTACATCCTGATCTAATCGGTGATCATGATGGCTCTCGGTTTCAAAATGCGACTTCGATCTAGATCTAAGCATCTAGATGTCGAGTATCTAGATCATCGATGACCTACCCGATTGCTTATCCTTAAAGTGAGTCCACCCAGAGACTGCCACGTCTCGTATACTCATTATAGCGACATGTAGGCCAAGCAGAAAAAGTGAGCTGCACTGTGATTATCTGATCGTGCAATTTAAAACTAACGCGAATGCCAGATTGGAAAGCATTTGGCATTCTCAGCAATCAGGCATGAAGAACAGTCGAATTTTGATGTATGTTTTGAAGACTAGTATGCAACTTACTTGGGAACGACCTATTTCAGGACATCTCGGCTCAAGACCATCAATCAAAGACGCGGAATACCAGGCTCAGTTCGGTTGTCAACCTGGTTCGGATTACAAGGTCGAAGACATGATCAAAAAACAGAATAAAGGATGTCCAGTCGTGGTGACGGGTATTCTCAATCGATATCCTTCAAAGTGTTAAATCAGTTGATTTGGAACTTCGAGAGGGAAGAAGCGCTGGATGCTGATAAATGAAGATAAAGGTACGCATCCGGTTAGCCGACTCACTCATAAGAACCGAGACGATATGGGTGTCCTTGGTCGCAAACACTGATTTGCGGAAGAAAATCTCCAAGACTGAAGGTACGAAAAAAAGAAATATGAATCGAAGCGGCGGGCATGATACGGAGGCGAACTGGGTGGTCAAGTAGGTTCCGCGGAGAGGAACTGAATTTCATGATAGATGCCGAGGCCGTTGGTTCAAACGTACAATGTTCGCTCTAATGGATTGATATCTGGCAAAAATAACTGGTCACCGGGGTTGTCAAAAGAAGAAGATAAATTTACCATGGTATCTGAGAGCGATATTCGCCAGCTATGGGCCAAGTGAGGAAGGAAATGTCAGCTAAATGATGGCGCTCATCTCGGACTGATTCATCAAGTTCTCGCTCTTGAGAGATTCGAAGTGACACACCTGAGATCTGAGACCTCACATGATCATGCAATTAGTCCCTAGGGGAGGCAGCAAGTGACAGCTACTATATACTTACCTGAGGCCTAGGCTGCCACGTATCACTGTATACATATTGGATGTGCAATGAACTACATCGCAGGTTCATCGGGCGCTATCCTCCTCCTGGACTCGTGTCCAATCTTTTTGTTTCCGTAGTAATTCCTTGGGATCGTCGCCATGATCTTCATATGTCCTCCAAGTCATCACTAATCATGGTACTATTGAAAAGGTAATTGATATAGATCTGGTACTCACTATACCCTGCTTCATTTGTCGACAACGTTTCCAGGAGCATGGAGCAAACCAGCCTGCTCAAAATTCAGGGCCTTGAGAGAATGTGTGAAGATTCGGATCGTTTTCAAAGTCCGTGCAGCTACAGCTCGGGCAGTGGCGTATCAGTTGAATCCCTGTTCCTGACTCTCAACTTGACTCTGTACTATGGGTCATATGATGTGATACGAACATTGAGCTAACGTCTGGATTCAGACTCGTCAGAATTACCAATTGGGGGTTGCGGTGTGCTACAAGAGGTACTTATTCCTGTGTCAACGTCTTTCCAAAATTTCTCTTTGGCTGGAGTCCGCTGTATAATCGGACATTAATTCTTATATCTGAGCTGGGGAGTCGACAGTCATTCGTGTTCAAGTATAAATACACGATGTTTTGAAGTTAGGAAGTCCGTCCCCTCTGTTGGAATCGGATGACACTATGTGGACATGAAGGATTGAGATAACGAGTGCGTGACGGCAAACGGGAGTTTGCCGAGTCCGAGATGATTGTCAGCTGCAGCGTTAGATATGTCAGAGCTTAATATATAATGGACCGGTTATGTTTTATTAGCGAAGGATAGTATAAATACTGGATAAAAGAATGCATCAGAGGACATACGAGAGAATCTACTCTACTTTTCACCCACTACTAAGCTCATAACCACACCCTCGTCACCCCTTCAATTACTCTGAGCGAGTCTTGATCCCCTATTCGTCTGACCCATTCTCTAGGCATATTACTTCTGTGTTGAAGTTTCGTGCGGAATCTTTCTACTAAACTCTACCCTCGAGGTGTGTTCAAGTATTGAAGGGGGTTCATAATAATCATGCTGGACATAGGAGCAGGCAATATGAACGAAGTCACCATAGTCAACAACACCGGAGAGAAAATCAGTGTTAGCATCACTGAGATTAGCGAGAGCAGTGGGGGACCCGGATTCTATGAAATTGCATCAAAGAAGTCCAGTACCTGGAAACGGAGCCATTTGCAGGTGTGCCATGTGTTGAGGGCCGACAATGGAAATACCGAGGTTCTCGTTGTGGAGCCTGGAAAGAAATATGATATCGGAGGTGCGTTCAGAGTATAAACTATAATAAAGGGTGTTAAGAATCATTTTGGAAACACGAGCAGGCACTATGAATGAAATCACCATAGTCAACAACACCACAGAGAAAATCAGTGTTAGCATCACTAACACTGGCGACAGCAGTGGGGGACCCGGATTTTATGAAATTGCGTCAAAGAAGTCCAGCACCTGGAAACGGAGCAATTTTCAGGTGTGCCATGTGCTGAGGGCTGACAATGGAAAAACTGAGGTTCTTGCTGTGGAACCTGGAAAGATATATCAAATCGGTTGAAAGCCTTACGGGTAGAAGTAGTTGTGTACTTTATGTCTATACAATGTAAGAACAAAGCAAGTGTCGAACACAATTTGTTTTCATGATGCAAACATTAACTTCGTGCCTGACATTGACATACATTTGTATCTCTGATGGGCCAAAGGATTATATCCACGGATACGTGCTGCAGGCCCTGCAGTTCTCGTATATAATTATCATCCAATCTGGCGGAATTACTCAAAACTGTGAAAGCAGCAGTCATGTCAGTAGAAGTACAGCGGTATGGGGTACAAATGTAAATCATAATAGATACTGTACTCTCGTAGATGACGAAAATTCTACTCCGAAGTCAATATATCGTTGGCCAGCTCCTCTTCCTCCTGTTCGTCTTCTTTGCTATCCATGATAGAATCGAGGGTACTAGTCCCTGCAAAAGCAGGCTGAATGTCATCCCTCGCTTTGCTTGCGCCGCATACGACCAAATGAGTATGTGCTGTCCTACTTATACAAGCGACTTACGCCCTGGGCCTTCTGAGAGGTAGGAGAGGGTGTAGCTTCCTCCTCTTCCTCCTCCTCTTCGTCATTGTCATCGTCTGTTAACTGCACTACCTGAAGTTTCCTTACCGAGCAAAAGTTAAGACCACATTAAACGGGAAAATCATGACATGTTGATGCACGCGGCCCGCTTTGGCAGTGTTCGTGTTAATGTTGGGGTAACATGGTCGCACGATAGGACATCATCCTACTTGACTCTGTAAACAGAATACAATAGGTTCCGCAGAGAGGAAATCAATTCTATGACAAATTATATTCGGGGCCGAGGCCGTTGGTTCAAACACGCCCGAATGGATTGATACCTGGCAAAAATAACTGGTCACCGGGGTTGTCAAAAGAAGAAGATAAATTTACCATGGTATCTGAGAGCGATATTCGCCAGCTATGGGCTAAGTGAGGAAGGAAATGTCAACTAAACGATGGCGCTCATCTCGGACTGATTCATCAAGTTCGTTCTTGAGAGATTCGAAGTGACACACCTGAGATCTGAGACCTCACATGATCATGCAATTAGTCCTAGGCTAGTGAGGGAGGCGGCAAGTGACAAATACTATACACTTACCTGAGGCTTAGACTGCCACGTATCACTGCATACATATTGGATGTGCAATGAACTACATCATGGGTCCATCGGGCACCATCCTCCTCCCGGAGTGTCCAATCTTTTCGTTTCTGTAATTCCTCAGGATCGTCGCCATTATCTTTATTCATCACCGATCGTAATAGAAGAGATAGACCTGGTACTCACTATACCCTGGGGATCATGGAGCAAATCAGCCTGCTCAAACCATCGAGAGAAGATTCGGATCATAATTTTCAAAGTCCGTGCAGCTCGGCAGTGGCGTATCAGTTGAATACCTGTTCCTGACTATCAACTTGTCAACTCAACGTCACGGGGTCATCTTGTCCCAGAATGAGCAGGAACTACGCCACATTTTTCCTGTTAGCTGGCTTTGCTTTGTGGGAAATGTGTCTCCCCATATAACCTCGACATACACATTCAATAAGGCTTCGTGAGTTTCCGTCACCAGCGTTTGCATTGCACTGGTTTGCAAGTACTTCTCTGGCATCGCTAACGGTCGGGTAATACAAGGCAGCACAGGAATCTATAGCAATCATTGTTCACGTTCATTTGTCACTGCAGTGCACACTGCTTCACATTTATCAAGCTGGCAGGAGGTCGCTTTATCGATATTATCACCTGTTCACACCGTCCTTGCATCCTCTGAGCACCGGCGGCCAGCATGAACGACATATATGCTGACATGCCGCCCCTAGTTGATGCGAACAATATGCCGCAGCCAAGGATACCCCCTCCAGCAAACGCGACATTTACGGCAAATTATCCACCCCCACAGAGCGCATTCGCTGGCCAGGGGTGGAATGCGCCACCTCCACAAAACACATTCGCTGGCCAGGGGTGGGGTGCACCACCTCCACAAAACGCATTCGCTGGTCAGGGGTGGGGTGCACCACCTCCACAAAACGCATTCGCTGGTCAGGGGTGGGGTGCACCACGTCCACAAAAACGCATTCGCTGGCCAGGAGTGGGGTGCGCCCATGCCTCAGCTGTATCCTCCATTCCAGGCAGCAGCCCAAGAAGAACAGGCAAGGTGGGCCCGATACTGGCAAGCTCAGGTTGCGCCAGCTCCGCTATCTGTGCCAAGTCCTTATGTACCACACCTGCCCATGAATCCTGAGACCGTTCAACCTAATAT
>NW_024538800.1:0-25138 GCF_016647635.1 Suillus subaureus | reverse complement strand
AGCAGGTCGTGAAGAGTGTCTTGAATAAAAGCTTGAAAGGCAGCAGGAGCATTAGTGAGACTGTAAGGAACAACAAGGTGTTTGAAAAGTCTGAGTGGTGTCCAAAACACTGTTTCCACTTGTCACCTTCCTTGATTCAAGGTGGCTGTAAGCAGACTTAAGATCAATAACAGAAAAAACTTTACATCCTTGTACTTGATCAAGCAGATCATGGACAAGGGGGACAGGGTATCAGTTCTTCTTGGTGATTGCATTGAGACCTTGGTAGTTGATGCATAAGCATAGTTCATCAGTCATTGTGAATGAAGAGGACCAGGGCACCTGCAGATGAGGTGAAGCTGTGAATGTGCCCATGGTCAAGATTTTTGTGAATGTATTTGGCAAGTGCCTCACATTCTGGTGGTGTGAGGCAATAGAGAGGTCCAAAGGGAGGTGATTTCCCCTCATCGAGCTCAATGTCAATGTCATATGCTCAATGTGGGGACAGTTTCTTGAATTCAGAAGGGGAAAATACAGTAGAGGTGTAGTCCATGTACTTGCTGGGTATAGCTTTGAGTATCTCATCATCAATGAGAGGCACAGCAGGTACCTCATCATCGACGGTGTCAATGGATAATGATGTGGTGTTGCAGATATAAGCAGGAGAGTATGGATGGTAGTGGTGCAGGAGGCAGGCTTTGCCAGGATTAGTCCAAGCTGTTCACATGAATTTCTTTGCAGAGATGAAGTGGATGAGAGGTGGGCAAGGGGATAAGTTGAGAGGGATAGAGTGACCATAGCCATTCTGTGAGATGAGTGAGGAGAGGAACAAGATTGCAGGTGTACCCAGACTGGGGTCTGGAACAGTCTTGGGTAGATCCTGGGGTGGTTTTGGAGGTGTGGCAATGGTGAATACACAAGACAGATACAAAGTAGTGTTAGATAGACCAAGGCCTAATCCAACAGTAGTTGAGGCATTCAGAGTTGAGGGTGACAAAGGTAGCATAGGACCAAAGTCTTTCACCATGACTGTGATGGGGTGCTTGCAAGTAAGTCCACAACAATCAAGGGAGAGTGTAGACTCCTCCCAGTTGGTGTCAGGATTATGCTGGCGAAGCCAGTCTAAACCTAAAATGATGGGGTAGCAACAGACACGACTGCAAGTGATCAAGTCTCATTATAACTAGAGACTGAGAGGTGAGTGATGACATCATGGGTGATTAGCCCAGATGCAATTGGATGGTTGTCAACCACCATTATGGGTATGGCTGTGTCTTTGACACAACGAGGGAGGGAATGATGAGCAGCAAAACAGTCCAGGATGCAAGATGTGGTAGCACCACAATCGACAAGCACAAAAGTGTTAATAGGTTTTTTGTTGGGGAAGGAAAGACAAACAGAGATAAAGAAGTGTAAGGGTAAGTTCAAGTAAGAGTTGGAAGAAAAGACGTAGGCAGGAGCAGACTTTGCAACTGGGATATAACTCCTATCTGACAGACAGGTATGAGTGGGATCTGGCACCTTGAGACAGCTCTAACATGTCCCATCATCTATAACCAGATGCCCTGGGACAGGGTGACAGCCAGTTAGGCTTTTCCTGAGTCATTCCATGCATTGAATTTCTTCTTTGCACATTTGGACATGTTAGAGCAGGTTCTGACAGTGTGCTCGGCACCTCCACAATATAAGCAGAGGCCTTCAGCAAAGCAACGGTCATACTCCTCTTTGGTGAGAGGCTGGCATGGTGCTGTCCTGGTGGCATTGATTTCCATTGGGATTCCTGGTGGGAGTGAGGTTGAAGTAGATGGCTTGGGCTGGGTGCTGCATTGAATGGTGGTGTCATTGTTGGTTGGTTGACGGGATATGGGTTTCTTGGCAGTCTTGTGCTCGACTTCTCAAATCCTTCACTTCATCCTATAAGCCTTCATGATACTTCTGGATTGTAGTCGAGGTGTTGAAATTCACATATACTAGCAACTCATGGAATTTGTATGTGTAGTTCATGCAACTTCCAGATTCTTGATCTTGCAGAGAGCAGTGCCTAGCGCTCTGTGGGGATTGCCTCACATGCAGCCTTGCAACTGCCTCTTATATGCATATTTCAACAACATATTCACAAAGCCTTGATTTACCTTGGCCGACTCACATACCATATTGTGCACCCACAGTTGAGCACATCCAACCAACCAACCCATGGTTCCCTTTGTATCCGACCATCCCATGAAAAAATATCCTTTTGTCATTTACTGAATGTGCATTGTCAATATTACATGTTTTCCCAAGGCCACAGCACCTTGTGCCTTATTACATACAACTCTCCCTGCAAACCCTGATTTGTGGGAGAGGTGCTGAGAAGGCCACAATGGTGGCAGAAGAATGTCTTGTGTTTTGATTTCAGATGGTGCATTTTTCATTTTCTTATTTCTATTGTGTCATATGCCATTCCAGACCCTCAACTCTAAATCCACTTCTCCGGACATCTGGATCCAAGATCTGGATCTCCAATGATCTGATCTATCTTTATCTTCCTTCCAGAATCCAAACTCTATATCAGCACCCAACCCCATTTAGACCTCCCCTATCTCTGGACTCCAGTTAACTATGTTTCCCTTCTGATTATTGATCTGTTACATACATTTCATTTCTGATATGCATTATTGGTAATCCATCTTACTTACTAATAGACTTTGCATATGCTTTGTACATAGCCTTTGTGTTTGCTGACTGATTCCTATATGATACCTACAGTATATAAACCTCCTGTAACTCTTGGAAATACTTCAGTTCAAATATCATCTTAGTTCCTGCTTATTCCTGTGTCCTCCAGACTCGAGCCAAGTCTCTTGTCATATTCCAAGTCTTAGGATTGTATCCTAGACTATATCTCCAGCTCTACCTTAGGGTAGTCTATCCCCTGTTAGTTTCTAGTCCAGACTTCATCCAGATTAGCCTTATCCACTTGTCCAAGTAACTTCTGGACACCTGTCAGATTTATCTCACATTTCAGATCTGGACGTCTGTTATCTGCCCTAGTCAAATCCCAGAAACTCCAGATGACTATTCTAGCCCCCAGAAATTAAGGGCATGTACTCGGGAAAGGGGCACAGCATACAAGCTGAGGCCAAGCCCTTGTGATCCGACCCCCTTGAGCATGCAACCTTAACATATTGCCTTTGAGTCTTCGCTCGAGGGGGCATGTTGGACTTAGTGTTGATGCTGAGCTCAACTTGGAAGAAGCCAAATTAGTGGCTGAACATCTACAGCCCTGATAATTGAGGGATCACTTAGACTGTTATATGGTTGGCCACAGAGTCACAAAACCTGGTTTGATTGGCAGCATATTGTCCCACTGTAGAAACACCAATTGTGAGTAGCCTCACAACAGGCATATTCTCACCATGTCTCATAGCATGTCTCATAGCAAGGTGACACTCAGGTGCACCACACACACACACTTCCACATACAAGGCACCTCATGCATCTATGGTGCCTGTATAGTGCCTTGCTTGTTCCAATGGCACCTTTGTGCGTGCTTTTGTGCTTACCTCTCAGATTCACCTCAATGTGATGTGGCAGTGGATTGGGAAGTGGTTCTGCATGTCCTGCAGTTGTGCAAAACAATGTTGTGGTCATATATATTTCAAGCTCCAACATGATGCCAGAGCAAGGTGTAGTTGAGTAAGCTAGCTTCAGGCCTTTTTACCGAGCTTACCGAGAAATCATGTTAAGTGCCATTATTTGGTAGTAAATAATTGTATTCATAAAAATATATGCACTCTATTCAAACTTCAGCCCTCACCAGCACTAACTGAGACTCGCACTCAATATCTATGTACTGAGTCCATTGAGCTACAGAGCTGTTGTAATATGGAATAAGAAATAATAGTAAAAGAGCTACTATGGTCTTTGATAAATTTTGTGGTTCTATTGGCAGGACTAGCATATAAGTAGGGCACATCTGCTCACAGCACCACAACTACTATTGCTAAATCAATGTTAATGTTATTATCCCAAAGCTTGCCACATGATTCATGTATTTAGTATGGTCTGTCTTAGTGAATATTACCACCGGTGAAGTTGTATGTAGTTAGTGCTGCTGCCATTCAGTCCTGAACACAGAGGGTACACTATGAGACATCAGTTTTGGTTTTTTACACTGTACAGGTGACAAATATTCTAACTCACATCTTGGTCTCTCAAAAGGAACTGAGATGTGTGTGTGCTACATAAAATTGAACAGTTTTGCATATTTTTGCAAGGTCTCCTGGTGTCATATCCACATATCCAGATCTCAGATCCAATCCTTATCTCATCTCAGATCCAATCCACATCTTATCTCCAATCCTATCCACATCTTATCCCCCTCCAACATCTTGTCATCCAATCTGTCCACTTGTCTGGTCCGGTCCACAATTCATCTGAATCCACAACCAGCACTTGTCTCCTTTCAGTAAATCCCCTAACTCTGGTATTTTGGCTATCTGTATATCCATCCTGCTCCCTGATCTGTTACCTATGCTTCATTTCCATTTCATAATTTGTGATCCATTTCTACTTACCAATAGACCATCCATATGCTTCATACATGTCATATCTGCATATCTGGATCTCAGATCCGACCCTTATCTCTTCTCAGATCCACATCTTATCTCCGATCCTATCCGCATCTTATCTCCCTCCAACATTTCATCATTCAACCTGTCCACTTGTCCAGTCTGGTCCACAACTCATCTGAATCCACAACCAGTGCTCATCCCCTTTCGGTAACCCCCTAACTCCGGTATTTCGGTTATCTGTATATCCATCCTGCTCCCTTATCCGCTACCTATGTTTCATTTCTGTTTCATGATTTGTGATCTGTTTCTACTTACCAATAGACTATCCACATGCTTTGTACATAGCCTCAGACTCTGCTGATTGATCATTCCGTTAGATACCTATAGTATATAACCTCCTGTAAATCTCTGTAACACCTCAGTTCAAATATCATCTTAGTTCTGCTCATTCCTGTCCTCCAGACTTGAGTACCTCTACTCTCATCACCCTCCAAGACTAGGATGATTCCTATAGTCTATCCATATCTGCCTCTGTCCCAACAGTCCCATTACCATTAGTTTCTAGTCTGGACTCATCCAGATTAGCCTTACAATACTTATCCCACATCTGGAGTCATCCAGATCCACTACACTACTCGTCTGACCCTCCAGATGTGTTAGTCTTGCCTTCCTGAATAAGGGTCAATACTCGGGTAAGGGGCACAGCGCATGAGCTGAGGCTGAAGCCCTTTGGATCCATTTAGCCTTGAGTATGACCTTAACACCTGGGAATCAACAAATTCAATGTTTGGCATTTATATCAAGACAGGTATTAAATCTGATCATGAGTAGGCACAGGCAATGTGAGGCACAACAAAATTGGGGGATGGGGATATGTGATTAAGGGCACATACTTGGGAAAGGGGCACAGCATACGAGCTGAGGCCAAGCCCTTGTGATCCAACCCCCTTGAGCACGCGACCTTAACAGAGTCACAGGTTGTAACACTTTGCCATGCCACATACAGAAACAAACTGGCAAAACAAACTGCAAAATAAATGCAGCTGTCCATGCTCTTAGAAAGAGTTGGGGCAGGCTGCCTGAGAAAGCTGTTCTTTGAAATCACTTTTAAACTTCACAACAATGTCGCAAACCTCTGCTCTGGTATGAATCAATGATTGACTTGCATAGAAAGCTCAGTCATTGTGAGCCAAGTACAGAACCTGTCAGGGGGTATTAGCATGGAGATGAGGAAGTAGGTCACCTCAAATAAGGTATGTTCTTCTTGCTTGTCGGTGTTCAAAGTGTTCATGGTGTGATTCTTCATAGCATGGTTAAGTATCCTGCCAATGTACCTTGGGAATTCATCTTCATCATGTATTTCATCCTCCACTAGCTGCTGCTGAATCTCTGACAAATAAGGTTTGAAACAGTATTTAGGATTCTAAACGCTGCAGAAGTCATCCACTTTTTGGATGGCATCAACACACCCACATATAAACCAAAAATGCCATCACAAACGCGGACCCTTGGCTATTCGGATTATCCCCTAATGCATATCTAGTACACTAACCCCCAGACCAGCCCATAAGGCCTTGAGGCACCGCATCTTAACAGTTTTAGCTGTTTGTTTGTGGTATGTAAATAAAGAAATCCTCTCTCTTATCCACTTGGATAACAAAGTCTAGATATGAATGTATCCCAATTTTAGGCTTAATGACCTACTATCAGGTGTAGAATCAATCCACTACTTTTGATTCCACTATCAATGATTTCGCCACAGGACCTTCAAATTCACATTATTAGTCAGGCTCCTCAAAATGTCTAATTTCTCTCTGCACATCGATTGATTGTCAGAGTAACACATTGTCCAAGTTGCACATTCTCTATGACACTCATGCAGTCAATGTAAAGAGAGATAGAAAGGTACTCTCACTTCTTTGATTGGTGGTGTTTCAAGATACATGCAAAAGAATGAGGGAAAGATCACATGTACAAGGTGCCCAATATGCCTCTGCTGTACATGCATCAATGGATCATAGCTGCCTCTCATCATTTCTACACCTTGCATGGGATCTAAAAATTAAACCCAAAATATTGGAATGCTATCACATCAATGTCAAAAAGTACTAAACAAACAGATATGTACATGGAGGAGCATATGATTGACCTGGTATGGAAATAGAGAGAGACAAAATACAGGATATGTGCATTGAGCTATATATATGAGTGAGGTCCAAATACTGAACAAATAAAGTGTGCAGTGCCCTTGGTGCTATTGACTTGGAATTCGCTTAATCTGATCAGACTTGACCCACATGGCTTCTAGATCTGATCACACAATGTCAATGCTGAGTGATTGGAGCATAGGTACTGAGCCATGTGGAATTCAGGGTATCAAGTCATGTGGAACTCTTGGTATGTTTGAAATCTTGCATTCTGCTGAACAAATAGCAGGCGGGTTTCATATAGGAAACCTGAAGATGTACAACTAAGACCTGAACAAGCACTTGCATGGCAGGAAACATTCATGGCTCTTGGCTCTAGCTTTCATGAAGTGGATATTGGTTACAGGTTAGTGGGGTGTTTTGAAAACTATGGCTAGGTGATTGATGTCATGAAGAACCTCACAGCACAACTCGAATGAAATTCTCCTGCTTATCCAATATATGTGTTGTGAACACCAAGGTCATTATTGGATGATGAGATCTAGGTAGGCATATCTACTAGTACTTGCTTGTACTTATCCAGATCAGGATTGGCTGACACTTATCTATCTGTATCCAGTCATCTTTTCATTTCTGTGACATGTTACTGCACAATAATCAAAGTGATTGATCCAAACTTCAATAGGAAACAATGGTGTTTTAAGAATATTAATAACAGGCAAATGTTGCACCATTGCCTGGACCGATGGGATCTGGTGATGCTGTGCAAGTACTCAGGACCACCCAATGCCAGATGCAAGATAGTTGTCAAACTAGGCCAAATTTCAATCTTGTTTCCCAGGTACCTATCATGTCACATCTCTGCTATCTGGATGTTATATTTGGTCAAGGAATATAAAATCTGAACGACTGGTGGGGAATCATGCAAACTCTCAAATGACGGATTTGAATGAGCTCAAATTTGAAGTCCTCTTGGACATCATCAACTCCTCTGCATGCAAAGCAATGGAAGAATACAAGAAAAGCAGACATGGGGTTCCTGGTGCCAACTCAACTACTTTTCACCCCCTCAATCTGGCAACAGACACACTTGCCCTTAGGAAGGCAATCAGGTTGCTTGAAGGTGCATACCATCATCAATTGAGTGTGGTATTGGCTCCTCCACGACACACGGTACATGCATTGTAAGCTATCACCTTTTTTGGTCGTCAGAATGATTGTGAAGTGTCTCCTAAGATTACCCTTAGGACACTGTATCATCTATGGTGGATATTGGATCTGGAATTGGAGGAATTTCCATTCCTCTGGTGAACATGTTTCCTCACCTCAGAATAACTAATCAGGATCTCCCAGGAGTCGTAGAGCAGGCTCAAATATCTGGTCTATGTAATTATTCTAGCAGACAAGCCATTGAAATTTGATTAGGCATGGGAGAAGGATGCTCCTGAGGCAATGCACAATGGGCGTGGAATTCGTGCCATTCACAAGGAGTCACCTGTCATTGGACAGGATGTCTACTACATAAGTGGATAAGTTTGTTCCCATTCAGCTTGATAATCTGATTTAGTTGAGGAACATTCTTCATGACTGGCCCAATGCTGAGTCGATGATGATCCTTCATAATATTCACAAAGTAATGGGACCAAACAGCTGAGTGTTGTTTCATGAGTCAGCTGCAGTTTTAACTGGTGTTTGCTCCAGAATTGATGTTTGTGCTAGATGATTGTGTGCTCTTCCACACAGTCAAAGAGCCTGGCGCAGGAACTATTGAGTTTAGCAAGGTGAGTTTTTGAGTTTAGCCTGATAGCATATTTCTGTATTCATCAGCATAAGGCTCCTGAACCTATGTTATTGAACTTCGGGGCAGGGAATCACACAGTGTACCAACAAGACATGACTATGTGGCTTCTTTTTAATGCCAAAGAGTGAACCTTGAGTGAGTTGAAGATCATTGGGCAAGTTCATTCCATATTTGAATACTTGGCAATGATTGACTCGTTACAATTCACAATTCACAGGGCCAAAGCTGGTCTATTAGTAACCAAGGTTTATGGCCTTGTAGGGAGGATGGTCATAGAGTTCAGAATCATGCAGGACTAATTTTGAACACAATCATGTGGAATATATACTCTCTTAGAGCTCATCTCTGTCAAGAGTATGAGCAGTGGGCTGTCATGCCGAACTCATAACACCTTACCTAATTGCTTCTTGGACTTGTACCAAGTGGCACCCTGAGTAGGACCCCATAACTACTCAACCAACACAGTGCACGACAGTGCCAAAACAGCCTTACAGCGCCAGAGCACTATTCAAACCCTGCATATAAGCATAACAAGATATTGAAACTAATCCATATAATGTCAACAGATCCTCCAGAGAACTTCCAAAACACCAAACAAGCAAGGCCCAAATGCCATGCAGTCACATTCAGGTCATCCAAAAGATCCATCCCGGAACTTATTAATGATCCTGCAATTGCTTCAGAAATCATAGATGAACAAACAGCAAGAATAGCTTTAGAGACCAGGTTATTCATCACCCCAGTGGTGGAAATAACCATAGATACATTAACTACAGCTCTCCTGGACTTCTCAGTTCAAGCACCATCACTAACCCCAATGCACATAGATATAATCCCCACCATTGCTATCCTCTTCAAAACTGATCATGAGCAGAAAGTCAATACAATATCAGAGGTGGTATGCATGTGCCTAGATAAGAGTCTGTGTGGCCACAAAATTTAGGCCGACTCAACTTGAGAAATTTGCCTCTAGATTTGCTTTGTCATCTAAGCTCTGTGTGACATCAGTGTGACAATCAATAATCAAGAGATAATGAACAGTCAACATGCCAGCAACTCGAACTCAGACTAGATCTTCAAGGTCCAGGGTTAATACCCACTCAAAATTCAGTGGTGTCCTCTCCCTGCCTTCATATACATCCATGGCAAAAAAAAGCAACAGATGAGAAGAAGTGGGGTGAATCAGTGGGCCAGGAAGGTAAAAGATGTAACTGGTCAAGTGCTGATGAGTTACGTCTCCTCGACTATGTTACCACCCATAAAGCAAAAGGGGGTGATGGACTCAATTTTGATAAGACATTTTGGACGCAGGCTGCCGCCGATGTAGTGCACACCACCACAATTGGTGCAGTGAAAACAGCTGAGGTGTGTCAACAGAAATGGTCTAGGGTATTTTTTTTGGCACTCCCTCTGTCCTCCTATCTTACTAAAATAATTCAAGATGTGTGCCACCTATTCAGTTGTCAACCGGGTTGCGAACTTTTCCGGAATTTCATGGAGCCATGAGCTTGGCGCCAACATCACACCTGAGTCTGAGTCTGTTTGGGTGGATCTCGTTAGAGTAAGTTCTATCTACTGTTCTTACTAGTACACCTCCCCATCCCCCAAGCATCCATGACAACCACATTCAACTACCAAGGTGTCGACTGGGATGAATTCTGTGGCACTCTCAACAGGAACCTAGCCAAATTCTCAGACCCAATAACCATCACGACAGAGGAGCAATTCCAAGCTGCTGCTGCTAACCTCAAAACTGCTATCAGTCAAACCATCAAGCAGAAAGTTCCAAAAATGAGGCAAAGTCTGCATGTGAAGAGGTGGTGGATGAAAGAACTAACTCTGATGCTGAAACAGAAAAACAAGCTAAGTGACATCTCTTACAGAATGAGAGGACTACCTGAGCACCCTAGCCATGAAGAACACCCCAACAATCAGTACACACAGCAAACCAATACATAAAACCCCCTATGGTGATGGAGGAAGATCTAGTGTCCCAGTCCTCAAAATTAAGAATGAGGAAGGCGATCTGGTCGAAGTTATCACTAATGACGAGAAGAGCAAAGCCCTTGCTAACACGTTCTTCCCACCACCCCCAGATAACAGTTCAGTCCCACCGGACTACAACTATCCATACCCAGTTGCCTCCTTCACAATGATCACGGAAGAGCAAATCACAAAAGCGATAGACAACACCAGCTCTTACAAAGCACCAGGTCCAGATGGAATATGCAACATTGTCTTCAAATGGGCATCAGCTATACTGACCCAACACCTCAAACACCTATTCAACACTGTCTTTGCTCTTGGCACCTACTACAATCTATGGTGCGAGTTCACCACAGTAGTCCTTAAAATACCAGGAAAAGCAGACTACATGACCCCCAAGGCATACCATCCCATCACTCTGATCAATACAATGTGTGAGCTACTAACAGCAATCATAGCTGAACGAGTCTCAGACCTAGTGGAACACCACGATCTTCTACCCAACACCCACTTTGGAGGATGACCAGGACGAACAACAACTGACTCACTACACCTCTTAGAAGTAACAGTCAAGAATGCATGGCACAATGGTAAAGTAGCATCAATCCTCTTTCTCAACATTGAAGGTGCATTCCCCAACATGGTTACGGATCAGCTGGCTCACAACATGAAGAAATGATGCTTACCTCCAGAAATAGTTCAATTCACCATCCACATGCTATCAGGATGCAAGATGCAGCTGAAATTCAATGACTTGACATCAGACTGGATACATGTATGCAATGGAACTCAAAGTTCGTGATATCCTTTGGTTATGGATGTGAGTAGAACGAACCATCTCCAAGGCTGGTGTCTGAAGAGAAGGTATGTTGGCATCCCATCGAGCTTCTACATCATCCCATAACACAAGGTCAGGCTTTGGCACAACTTCTTCATCTTTCACAGGGCGTGTAGCATTTCCTGCACTCCACAGGCGTGGCACTGGATTGGTCTCCTGGACTTCTGCACAAGTGCGAAACATATAACATGGAAAAACATCGCAAAGACTCCCTCAAACAGTGGTGATGGTGCATTGTCATCATTGTCCACTGGCTGTGACCCAGAGGTTATTTCATCCTCCAAGGGCAAGCTACCACTCAAGCTACCTCTACCTCCAGACTCAGACTCCACACTTGCCATGGCACCCTGCTCCTGCCCATCTCCACTGGCAAGACTCCCATCACCAGTGAGCAGCCATTGCTCAACCCAATCATGGTGTGATTTCGGGAGCAGCCAGTTCCACTGGCACTGATATTTGTTGTATAGGTGAACTAGGTCATTTTTGACTGTTGTGGCAAACTTTCTGTGAAGTCTGTTGTCCTGATAGCAAATTTTATGTAATGGGACCTATAGCTCTGTCACATCTGGGAGTTGAAAGGTAAATGATTTAAATATCTGTGACAGCATATAACTGAGCTCCACATTGTCATTTGGTGGTAATGATTTGTGCAAGATTACGCGATTGAGCTTAAGAGCAGTGAGTTTGTCCAGTGTAGGTATGTCATTGACAACGGGTGCCAACATCAGTGATGTAAGCTTCATCCCATAATCTATAGTTTTACCATGTTCCACAGGTGCCATGACTGCATGCAAGAGGGAACAAAGATGTCATTTCAACAGGTACATATAATCTATCTCTACATGGTACTCATGTTTTTAGGGTCTGAAAGTGTTGCTTATTAGGTATGAACTCAGTGCAATATTAAACTGACAGTGCAAAAAAGGTGTTTTTGTCCCAAAAATAGTTTAGCCAAAACTCTGTTGCATGCTCCATGCTATTGTAGGCAGTGAAATGTGTGTCCGCAGTGGCGCTGAATCAAGGCACAAGATGGACAGGTGCTCTTAGCTGAGAGACCGGAATGAAATCCCCCATCTGAATGCCATTAGAGCGCATCGATCTTTTCAGCACATGTGCCTGAGTAGTTGGATCACATTCACTAGAAATATCAAATCATTGGACATAAGTGATGAACTGATCTTTCCATGGCCATAGCATGCCATGTTTGCCAATAGGCCATACAAGAAGTCTGATTTGGGCAACATAGTGACCTGCAGAGCTCATTCTTTAGTACATAGTGAATGTTGCAATGAGACAGAAAGAGCACACCTGAGAGATCACTAGTAGGCCACAAATGGTCTGCATTGGTCTGGATAATGACTGTGTCATAACAGCCTGAAGTCCAGAGACCACTAGGTGGTACACAGTTTAATGTCTGAGCTGGGTGAACAATTGTGAGCATGGTGAAAGTTTGTTTCTTGTAAATGGATTTTGAACCACACTTGGAGCTTATTGAATGGAAGTTCAGCATTGGGTCCAGCTCTTCTGGGACCACCAATTGCGTGAACACAATATCCAGATGTCACCTCATGGTAAAGAAAATCAGTGAGAGCTGGTTGAAGGTCTGGTAGATTGAACATAATGGCAACTTCATCCACACTGATAGTCCTAATAGAAGGATCATATGGGAGATGGAGTATTGTCTTAGTACTTGTGTCTGTAGTCATTAACTTTGCATAGTAGTCATTCATTTGCATGATAATCATATTAATGACTGAGACCAATCAAAAATACTACATGTGAGTACAAGGTAGTTGCTTTGATGCTGGAACAAACTAACAACAACTGATATCCTGCTAGTGACCAATCTGTGCATTGCTAAATAGCACATGCTATTGATCATAACAGTGAGTGTTGTAACATCTACCTGCTCAACAAGTTTGACTAACTGAATATGCCCAAAGCGTGTTCTGAATGGTGGTACTGTTGCCACTTCAAGCCTCTCACCGTCCATTGCAAATTTTCCCCTGAACAAGGCTATTCCCCTCCTCCTTTGACACAGCATCAAGTGTTCTCATGTGACACAGATTCATTGTTGCCTGATGCCGTAGAACAAATTCCGCCAGTGGTTCCTTTGCCCTCCAAGATTCTGAAGCCACAAGGAGAGGTCTCCCATCTCAGTCAGGGCAGATATAATTTACAGGAGACACTTGGCTGGCCTGCATCTGAGTATGAAGAAACTTGTGTGCATTTTTGTTTTGTCTGTCCCATCTAGTTTCTGTTCAAATCGTTTTCATGCAGGCTTTTGTTTCACAACTAGCCCATGAATACCTCAAAGTGCACAAGTCATGGAGGCTCCAAGCACAGCCGCAGTTAGTTATTGTCTATGCAGAGGTGGGTTCCAGTCTTATCGACAGTGTCCATCACTCATTTCATGTAGGTGCAGAAACAATATCCTATCCTTGAGTATTGCTATTGGTCTTGCTGATGACAGTTGTTCTCCTCAGGAATCATTTTTTACAGACCATGCATGTCATGATTAGTGTCACCAGATGATGGATTACCAAAGTCCTATGAGATAAGTTAGTTGAAGAAGTCCTGTGAATCAGCCAAAATAACTAACTCAGTTCATTGGCTTTAGCACCAATTCAGATGTTCCCCAAGGCATCAACACAGCATGACAAAGTTCACTCGTGCACACTGGAACAATATCCAGTTGACTACTTTGAGTATGCTTCCATATCTGTGGGCCAAAGTCTTTGTAAGCTAAAAAGGGATCTTTGTACCCTGCAGGCACTGATGAGTAACCTCTGATTGCCATGAAGTAAACCTGATCATGATCTTGCCCTGCAGAGAATATGTGCTCAATGATGCCAGGCATGCATTTTTTGGATGTATTCAGGAAGAACACACGACTATCTGGAGTGGAATAGTTACAACTGGAATATTGCAACCCTCCTACATCCAGTCGTTTGTACTCCATGATATAGTCATTCCCATTGAGGTGAGTCACTGCCTTATCCAAGATGTGTCAAAGATTGCCAATGTCTGTACAAAATCCTTCTGTGAAAGGAGGGCAGCATTGCTGCAGGATTTCAACTGCTTTGTTGACAACATCAGGTGCTTCAGGCTCTTGCAGCAGCACAGAATGTCTCTAGCATAGTTGTTTCCAATTCCCCTGCAGAGCCCTATTCAATATGCTTCTCTGAATTTCCATTCTATGCTCACCAATTTTATGGTTCATATTGGTCTTCTGTAAACCACCAATTATTCTTTCAAAGAGAAACATTCACCAGCCGTGCATTGGTCTGTATCTCAGAAGGAACTCGTGTAGGTGGAGGCATGCGTGGTGGTTAGGACAGAAAGAATGGCCTGGAAAGACATCTTGAATGCACTCCAGATAGGTCTTCATGTATTTTCCATATTGCTGAGTGTGATGTGGGGATGTTATGTGAGATGTTCCCCATTGTATTGCCATTGCTAGCAGCATAGTGCTATGAGCTAATTTTGGCTTCCGTTCATCTCCATCATATTTCATCCCCAAAAGTTTTACGAGCATCACCAGTAAGTCAAATTCAATTGCCATCTCCCATTGTTCTGCCTTGAGCTTACCATTTCACAGGTCACATAGATTTTGTTGTAAAGGCTCTGCAGCACCACACAAGTATTGATTCTATGTAAAAATGAGTTTAATGTAGTCATAAACATGTACATATATAACAAGATGGTGTGCTAATAATTATGTTTTATTGAGAAATTGTGTAGTGTGCAGCACTGTACAGCACTGTACATGAGGGGACCCGCTGTAACACTGTGATTGCTGTGCAGCATTGTGCAGCACTGCACATAGGGTTAGGGTTTTGCTGATGTGTGAGTTCAAACTTGCACAAACCTAACTCTCAGTGCTGTGTCACTGTGTTGACAGCCTTCCAATGTTCAAGAGAATACTCAAGCATATTGAAAGTCAAGTTCCAGCAGGTTGATACATCTCACAGCATATTAGTCTTTGTCATGTGCAAGTCACCAAGAATCTCATGCTAGGCAGGGAGCAGGACTGTTGTGGAATGTATGAGCTTGTAGCTGAGCTTGAGCAGCTGGATGGATTCTTTAGTTTAAAGGTGCACATGTATGTTTTTGTATACTTACCTTCAGGAGTACTAATTTGACCAGTCATATTTTTTTTTGTAGTTTGTTGTGCTCATCTGCTGGCAACAATTCAACATCATCCACCCAGCCTTCATCATTGTCTATCAATTCATTGTCCAAGTCTTGAGAAATGATTACATCTTCTTCATTCTCATCATTTGTCCTCAGCTCATCAATTTCATTTGCAACCTCCTTTCCATACAAGGCTTTATTGGCTTCTTTCTTTGCCACATCAAAATCATGAATGAGGGACTTTGCTACAAGATTGACAGTGTGCAGAAAACACTGTGTATGACTTGCACTCCCTGCAAACTCAGGCACCAATATGGCAAGATCCTTGATCATAACATTGTTGTTAGACATGTTATCACATGTAATACTCAGAATCTATGGCTTGTGACATTAGTTGGTAAATCCTTTCATTATTTTTAGACTGCTGTAGAGACTTGCACCTTTGTATGCCCATAGAGCCCTATATTGTGATGTATCTGCATACAGTTCACAGCATGAACTTGTGGCATCATTCCCTATATCATTCCCTCACTCAGCCTATATGTGTGTGACTTTCCCATGCATTGTGCAACATGCGCACTACTCTCCTGTGACACTTTCCCATGCGCATCCCACACGCTTTCCCACGCCTCATCACCCATCATCCAGGAGCATCCATCCATTGTCCAGTGAGTCTTCCTGGTACATTTTTGCATTTATCCTTATCATGACACGATATTCCATCATGGACCCTTACTTACATATACCTTCTTCATTCCTGCACCTTACTCGCATCAACTCTGCATCATGGGAACATGCTTAGTCGGCTTCTGCATGTTAGCATTTGCATTTTTGATGGCTTAGTTAGTTCCCAGTTAGCATCACTTAGCATCCCTCAGCATAGTTTATGCATTTAGAGCCATAGTCAGTAGCTATTGGCAATCACGTCCTATCACCATCGCATTTATCATTCTCGTGCCCATCAGTATCAGCCATCATTCACCCTTAGTCTTCATCGCATTCCTAGCCCTTTTGTCACATCCCACAATCTGGACCCACATTCCATAATATTCCCATGCCTTCCGAGCCTATGTGTGGACCCCATTTCATATCCAACTCGTTCCCAGTTCTCCCTCCACTCTACTGCCCTACACCTCAGCAGGATCAGCTCCACTGTGGAATTACCCCTGAGCTCCAGACCATTGGATCTCCACTGCTAGCCTGATCCATACCCCCCTATCCCATCCACCCTATGCACACTCCATCCAGCAAGGCATCCGGACTTCACCTCATCTCAGATTCCAGACTACATCCACCTCCTCATATCCCAGTCCTGTATCTACCTCATCTTCCAAATCCCCAGATCTCCAGACCTCCAGATATTAACTCCAGACCTATTCCCACCCTCTGTCCAATATCCTGCACCTATCCCCATTTAGGCATCTCTGCCTTTCTGGCTTTCAGTTACCTCTTATTCTGTCTTGCTTATTGATTCTTGTATGAGTCTTTATCTCTAAGTTCATTTACTTATGTTCTGTCTTACTTACCAATGTGTTTCCACATGCTCGTACATAGCCCTGCTCCTTTGCTTACTGATACCCTCAGATATTCTCCAGTATATAACCCCTGTACATACTCCTGTAGTTTCCTCAGTTCAAATATCATCTTAGACTTTGCTCTACTTGCCCAATCCTCTCTCAGACTTTGGTCCACCTAAGTCTGTCCTATCCATCAGGCCTAGGGATTGATTCCCTAGGCTGGAGCTTTGCCTTTCTGGCACTTACCCTCTTTCTGGACTTAGGTCCAATCCCTGTCTCTCTGACTCTACCTTAGGATAGTCTACCTCTGTTTGTTTCTATATTGGACTTCATCTGATGCAGCCCCTATTCCTTCCAGACCTCCGGGTGTCCTGTCCTTTGGACATCCTGTCCTCCATCCCTCCATACTTCCTGTCCTTCGTCCCTCTGGACATCCTGTTTCCTGTAGAAGTATTGCTTTGCAGTGGGAACTCTCCTGAGCACTTCCTGTATTCCTCCAGAAGTCCTCCGGACTTTGTCAGACCATCATTGGACTTCCTCTGAAATGAAGGGCACATACTCAGGTAAGGGGCACAGCGTACAAGCTGAGGCCAAGCCCCTCTGAGTCGGTCTCTCTTTTCACTTTGAGCAAACTGGTTCTTGATACCTTTGCACACTTTCACCTATTAGTGTGCAACTTTCCCATGCTTTGCACACCTTCGCCTTCATGTACACAACTTTCCCACACTTCACACGACCTGTGGATGTGTTGCACTTGCTTCCCCTTGGGTCAAATGCACTTGCCTTTGTGAAGTATAGCAGCCTAGGCAGAGCTGAGATGACCACCTATATACTCTGACTTGGTATTCCTTGTAGAGCCATAGCTGAGTAGTTGATTCCTTCACTGCTACCTTTTCTGATATCCCAAATTCCTTTAGCATGCTTGCAAAAACAGCTGCAAGCTCCTTGCCAGTATGTAACTGTGTGTGTTACCATGTCAAGGTATATCCAGTCTGAGTAAGTCATTTCCATACTGTTGCAACCTTGACAATATCTAATGGGAAGCTTAGAGGGACACCTTGGTGCTCCAGGTGGACTGAGAATGCCATGAGTGCACAGTGGTTCATCAACATCCATCCATCAGTGGTAAAGTTCATTTTACCATCATATTCCTTGTCAGTTGGGTTAGTTTTAGTATAATCAAATGCGAAGAAACTAACCTGCAACATTCCAGCAATCCATTGGTGTGTACACACAAATACAAGTTTGACATTATGTGCAACAGTTGTTGGGGAAGGTATGTGATACTCTAGCCTTCCAGTTTTCATCAACAACTGAAATCCTTTGTCCTTCACAATCTCAAATGGCTGCAGGCTTTCTGACACCCAGCAGGCTATTTTGGCTCTGCAACATTGTCAGTTTCCTGGTAGCATCTATTGCAGGCTCAATTACATACTTTGTCTCAGTGCATGTATGCTGATGGTGAGAGCATGTAACCTTCCCCTTCCCCTTATGTTTGAAAGACTCTGTGATTGACCCATCTCATAGGATACCTGTAACAATCTTTGTCCAGACCTCATTTGCATCTTTCACATTATCAGCAGCCATCAGTGTGGCATTCCCCCAGCAGGACTTAACATGTTTCCTCATGTTGCCTGTCGATCACACATCTTTTTTGTCAAGGAATCATTGAATGGTTGTTTTGCATCCACATGCACCACATTTAAATTCATGGGCACAGCCTCCATTAATTTCAACAATGCAAGGAGTAGGCTCAAAGAAGGCATACACAGGTGAGATCCATTCTTTCATTGGTCATTCTATGCTTTTGTTAACAAAGTGATTTAAATTAATTTATCTGTCTTACTTAGCTCATTATCTGGAGTCTCGATGTCTGGATTTGATTCCCACTCTGGTGTATCATTTTCATCTTTGCTTTTGTCCTCAACCATGATTGCATTCTCATGAATTTCTGCTTCTGATTCAATTTGAACAGTACAGTGTGCCTGCACTGGAGGCTTTGGTAACACTGCAGGGAGTGGAGGTGCCATGTTGTTTGACCATATATCTTCAGCAGGCCAATTCAATTGGGTAGGTTTGACTTTTTTTGATTGTGTTAAGAACCATGCTCAAAGGAGAGAGAGACTGACTCAGAGGGGCTTGGCCTCAGCTCATACACTGTGCCCCTTACCTGAGTATGTGCCCTTCATTTCAGAGGAAGTCCGATGATGGTCTGATGAAGTCCAGAGGACTTCCAGAGGCTGGCTACTCTGGTGGAGAGGACAGGATGTCTGGGGGTCCAGAGGTCCGGAGGACAGGACATGGAGGTATGGAGGATGGAGTGTCTGAAGGTATGGAGGGTGGGATGTCTGAAGGTACAGAGGGTGGGACGTTCAAAGGTACGGAGGGCGGGACGTCCAAAGGACAGGATGCCTGGAGGTATGAGGGACAGGACATCCAGAGGTACAGAAGACAGAAGGTCTGGAGGTCCAGAAGGAATAGGGGCTACATCAGACAAAGTCTGATGTAGAAGCAAATGGAGGTAGACTACCCTAAGGTAGAGTCAGAGGGACAGGAAGTGGACCTAAGTCTGGAAAGAGGGTAAGTGCCGGAAAGGCAAGACTCTAGCCTAGGGAAGCAATCCCTAGACTTGGGACAGAGACATAGGGGACAAATCTGAAGGTCCAGAATTCCAGCCTAGGGAATCCTTCCCTAGGCCTTATGGAAAAGGACGAGACTCAGATGGACCGAAGTCCGGAAGATGATTGGCAAGTAGAACAGGATCTAAGATGATATTCAGACTGAGGACTCTACTGTAGTTGTACAGGGGTTATATACTAGAGGCTCTCTGAGAGGATCAGTAAGCAAAGGAGTAAGGCTATGTATGAGCATGTGGAAACACATTGGTAAGTAAGACGGAACATAAGTAAATGAACTCGGAGATGAAACTAGTACAAGGATCAATCAGCAAGATGGAAACAGAGATAACCGAGAACCAGAAAGGGGGAGATGCCTAAATGGGGATAGGCGCAGGATCTCAGATGGAGGGTGGGAATAGGTCCGGAGATAGTACAGTTAATATCCAGAGGTCCAGAGATCTGGGGATCCAGAAGGCAGGGCAGAAACAGGACTGAGATATGTGAGGTGGTGGATGTAGTCCGGAATCCAAGAAGAGGTAAAGTCTGGATGTCTTGCTGGACGGAATGTGCATAGGGTGGACAGGATAAGGGATCCAGGAATGAGTCAGATATGGGCTCCGGAAATAGGTCTGGAAAGCGTGGGAATATGATGGGATCTATGTCTGGCATACGGGATATGACAGATTGCCTAGGTGCCAAGCTTGCCTGACTCGTATCAGTCTTCCTTTTCTTTGATGAGTCAGTGAGCTTCTCTTCAATAGCTGCCTTGGCCTTATCAGTTACTTTGGAAACTTGGCAGGCAGTTTGTGAGAACATATTGAGTTGCATGACAAGGATGTATCAGGGTGTGTTGAGGATGTCATAGTGCATGGTTTAGTTTGAAACACTGTACAGTTAAGCATTGCTGAGTTCATGTTTATGTTTAGTACTAGTGATATGTAACATCATTTCATGTGTCAACCTGAGCCAAGGTTATGGGTGAGGGTACAGGTGGCACAAGGTCAGGCCCACATCCACACCCACCACCCACACAGGTTTTCAAAACCTGTGCATATGCCTACAAACAATGCAGAAAAGCATACATTGTCTGCCAGTGCAGGGTGCTCAATAAGGTATATCTTGATTTTGTTGGTCAGCAAAGCAATTGTGTTCTTTTTTCGATGGCAAGTCCAAGAGCTTGCATGATAATGTTTAAGCTTGTATGAGGAAAGTGAATCCACAACCCACACTGGACCCCTTTGCTCAGAGTTGGGGAATGGACACCCCTGCCCCAAGCACACCTCATATTTTGCCCAAGATTCAAGCAGATTTGCCAGTATGAGTGGTTCAGCAGAACTAAAACTCCACTACAGCAGACTCAGCTTAGTGACAGGCAGATGTGATTTTTGGCTCTGTCACACCTCAACAAGGATCTCAATCATTTCCTGACTACTGTAGAGATACACACTTAGCTTCATCACAGGGTCACACATCCAACAAATCAAAGCTATTTTGTGTGACAGTCACATGAAATTGAACTTGTCAAAGGTAAATTGTGACATATGGTAAAACATGAAAAAAGCATAGATTATGGGTCAATGTTTCCAAAAAAATTTGTACTGCATATTTTCCATGTGTCTGCACTTTCCACAACCAAAAATCTCCTCATCACCTTCAGTGGCGGAAGCTGCGAGCTCTTGGTTATAACTTTCTGCCTTGTTGCAAGCTAGCAGATTGCCAGAATCATCAGTACTGTAGCCATGAGGGACTGACCCTCCTGATGTCATGTGAATTAGTACAGCATCAACAGGAACATCACAAGGGTTGAGTTCAATGTCTGCAGCATGTGCAAATGGTGGCTTGACCTCATCTAGTGCCAACTTGGATTGAGGTTTTTCAACCTTGTATTGAGCCATCTTGATTCAGTCCCATGTCTCAACATCATTCTTCTCCACGTCACACAGTGCTTGAAGAGCTTCACGGCTGGTAAGGTTCTCAAAGGAGAGATTGAATGAGGTGCTGGCCTTACATTGAAAACATGCCTGAATGGGTCAGTGCCATTGGTGAGGGATATGAGGATGATGTACTTACTTGTCTAACAATGTCAGGCTTGTTAATGGCATGATAGCCACTGATAAGCTAGTGCAGTGATCTATCATGCAGTGTGGGCAATGTTGTGTCAAGTCAAATGACAGTGGCGGCATCATTTTTCTTCAGCAATGACAAAGACTTGTCAACAATGTCAGCATGCTGCAAGTGCTTGACAGTGAGCTTGAATAGGCGCTGGATACCAACATCACATGGTTGGGCAATGCCCATGCAACCACCAGGGACAAAGTGATACTTGATTCATGAGTAATGTTGATCAAGCCAAGTGTGAAACTGAATAGACTTGTGGACCGACCAAACATCCAGGTGTAAGATACACTCTTGATCATCAGGTGCACTGACAAGCTCCTTCTGTCTTGTCCAGTAAGGGACGAGGACATCATGAACATAGTCACACATAAGCTCAAACGTCAACCAGTACATGTCAGTATTCAAAAAGCACAGCTTGAAGCCTAAGCGCTGTGCTTCCTTGAATTGTGGTGTGCTTTTTGTGGGGAGGGAGCATGTAGTTTTGCTGCAATAAATGACCTGAAATGGGAAAGCATCACCAGAGGCAGATATACTGACCACCACAGTGAATGCTCGCTTCTCCTCCTGTCCAATAACCGCAACTTGCTTAGAACCAACTTCTTCATACGTAGTGGTGTTTGCAGGTTGATACACAATATTTGTCTAGTTGATGTTAACGTAGAAACAAGCATGAAAAATGGCGCAGTTCCAAATAGTTAAAGTCAAACAAAGGAATTGGTCCAGACAAAGTTGGTCAGCATTGGAAGGGGTTTTCTGAGCAGCATGAGTTGCACAATGAAACAACCAATTGAGATTTGCAGCTATGAACTTCTTGACCCAAGGCTCTGTACATTGAAAGCATGAGCCATCCTTTGCAACAGCCTCTGTCATATCCCACAATCCGGACCCACATTCCATCATATTCCCACGCCTTCCAAGCCTACATCCGGACCACACTTCATATCCAACTCATTCCCAGAACCCCTTCCACTGTGTGCTCCACACCTCAGCAGGATTGACTACGCTCCAGATTTACCCCTGAGCTCCAGACCATCGGATCTCCACTGCTAGCCTGAACCATAACCCCCTGTCCCATCCACCCTATGTACACTCCATCCAGCAAGACATTCAGACTTCACCTCGTCTCGGATTCCAGACTCTATCCACCTTCTCATATCCCGGTCCTGTATCCACCTTGTCTTCTGGATCCCCAGATCTCTGGACCTCTGGATATTAACTCCAGACCTATTCCCACCCTCTGTCCAATATCCTGTGCCTATCCCCATTTAGGCATTCTCTGCCTTCCGGCTTTCAGTTACCTCTTGTTCCATCTTGCTTATTGATCCTTGTATGAGTCCTCATCTCCAAGTTCATTTACTTATGTTCCAACTTACTTACTAATGTGTTTCCACATGCTCATACATAGCCTTGCTCCTTTGCTTACTGATCCTCTCAGATATTGTTCAGTATATAACCCCTGTAGATACTCCTGTAGTTCCTCAGTTTGAATATCAACTTAGACTTGCCCAATCTTCTCTCAGACTTTGGTTTACCTAAGTCTGTCCTACCCATCAGGCCTAGGGATTGATTCCCTAGGCTGGAGCTCCACCTTTCCAGCACTTACCCTCTTTCCAGACTTAGGTCCAATCCCTGTCCCTCTGACTCTACCTTAGGGTAGTCTACCCCTGCTTGTTTCTACATCGGACTTCATCCAATGTAGCCCCTATTCCTTCCAGACCTCCGGATGTCCTGTCCTTCAGACATTCCGCCCTCCTAACCCTTGGACATCCTATCCTCCTGTCCTTCAGACATCCTACCCTCTGTACCTTCAGACATCCTGTCCTTCGTACCTCTGGACATCCTGTCCTTCTGTCCTCCGTCATCCTGCCCTCCTGCCCTCCTGTCCTCCTGTCCTCTGGACCTTTGGACCTCCTATCCTTCCATCCTGTTTCCTGTAGAAGTATTACCTTGTAGTGGGAACTCTCCTGAGCACTTCCTGTATTCCTCTGGAACTCTCCTGCGCTCCTCTGGATGTTTCCTGTGCTCCTCTGGAAGTCCTCTAGCGCTCTCCAGCAGAGTAGCCAGCCTCCAGAAGTCCTCCGGACTTCATCGGACCATCATTGGACCTGATATGAAATGAAGGGCACATACTCGGGTAAGGGGCACAGCGTATGAGCTGAGGCCAAGCCCCTCTGAGTCAATCTCTCTCCCCCTTGAGCAACATGGTTCTTAACAGCCTCAAAGACCTCAGGACAAGAGACAGTGAGGCAGGCAATGATTACGCTATGACAATGCCTGGTGTCTAAAGCTACACCAACAGTGCACAGAGCATGCAGGTCTTCCATGATGGTCTTGACAACATTAGAATGCTTTGAGAGGATACCAGGTGGTATTGCCTTCACTAACAGAACATTGCCCTTCTGAACATAGGCAAGCACATTGGCATGCCATGCTGGTCATGTCCTGCTATGGTCTATTCAGCTTCCTATAACTTGCACATGGATCCCACCAAAGCGAGTGGGGTCAATTCATTTAAGCTCACACTTGATCTGCACTGGTGACATCCCATGGCCAACACGGAGAGTGGCCATCTCGATAGTTAGCCATAACAAGGGACTTTGCCAGTTGACATGCAAAGCATCTGTATCCTCCTGCTTGCACTTCTGGCCAAGGTTCCATGTCCACTTGCTACAAGCATGCCTTTGCAATTGGCAATATGGACATGACACCTCTGCAATAGTGATTACTGGTGGCTGAGCCTGAGGATTGCTGTCATGAAGAATAGAACCAATGGCAGGTTTCTGATGACAAAACATGTGAGCCATTAGGATGACTCAGAGTGAAAAGAAGACAAATGCTCACCTGCTTAGCAGCCTTTTCACATGCTTGCTGGTTTCTCTTTCACTCAGCTGCTCTTTCGCACTTGCAAGTAGCCTTCTCAAACTTATCAAATCCTTGCTGATAACGGTCCCACTCCTAATCTCTGAGCTCCCAAGCAAAAGGCTTCCAAGCATGTTGTAGATGCTCCTTGTGTGATACTTTTGGGAAGAACTTAAACAGACCTCTGTTTTGGTCTGCATCAGTTGTATGGAGGTCAACTTTTGTTTTGATGGATGATGGCTGGGTGGGAAGGGCAGGAAGGGCAGGAAGGGTGGGCTGAGTCTCTTCACCTCAAGATCACATCCGCTCTCCATATCTGAGGAACTCTCTTCTGGCTTGAAGTCACCACCATCGTCCACGTCTGAACTATCTGTGCATTGCCAGAAAACTGATAGCCATAAAATCACTGTTCAATCAACAATGTCGCAATCAGTTAGCATGAGATGTCCATACCTCAAGATGATCATAAGCAAGATCCAGAAATTCCTCCATGCGAGGGAGAATGCTCTGTTGTTGTTGAACAAAGGGTCACCGAACACAGTGTGCGATGGTGTTGATGGCTGCAATTCCGCACAAAAATGA
>NW_024538799.1:0-25335 GCF_016647635.1 Suillus subaureus | reverse complement strand
GCTTCCCAGTGGATTTTGCCAGTTCTCACATGAATTGCGATAGTACTGATACTGCCAGCACTATGTCTGGCCTGGTACAAGTTGCTGCATACATTAGCAATCCAATCGCTCTCTGGTATGGTACATGTTGTTCGGATATTCCTGGCAAATGGTCTGACTGTTCTTTCATCAGCTGTATTCCAGTCTCCTTGGGAATGTGCGCTGGTTTTGCGTCTTTGAGGCGAAAATGTTTGACAATTGTGTCAACATATGCCTCTTGTGATAGCATTACAGTTCTCCGCTTCAGTCTCTCTCTATTTGAGACCCAACAACCAGGTAAGCTCTCCTAGATCTGTTATCTTGAACCTTTGGCACAACTGATCTTTGAACTTCTGTATATGTTCTATATGTTTTGACGTTATGGCCATGTCATCAACTGATACCGTTACAATGGTATGTTTCTTCCTCTTCCCTTCGATAATACACTGCTCGATCGACTTGCGAGCATGTGTATCCGGGCTTCAAGGAAAAATTCTTCTAGCTCCTTGGACCATTCAAAACCTGCCTGCTTTAGTCCATAGAGACTTGCAGCAGTTCAAGACCTTTCCTTCGTCTTCTGGCTTCAAGTATCTGGGTGGTGCATGCATGTAATATATGTCCCTGAGTGTGGCATTCAGGTAAGCACTCTTGATGTCTACATGATGTATTTCCCAATCATTCTTTGCAGCCATTGATAGGGACCGCTCATATAGTCGTCATGTTAGAGGTGGGTGCAAAGGTTTCTTGATAGTCTATTCCGTATTCCTGTCGCTGACCATTTGCTACTAGACATGCCCGGAGTTTTATCTTCTCTCCATCTGGACCTCACTTGGTTGCCAATATGAAGTGGCATGGTATAATGTTTGTGCCTCTAGGTGGGTCTACAATCTCCCATGTTCCTAGTTTCTCTAATTGACCGATTTTGTAGTCCATGGCTTCTTGCAATTCTTCAGCATGTGGACCATTCAATGCTTCCTTTAGCATTGGTTCTCATTGCACTGTGGCTATTGCATAATGTGTGAAGAATTAGATGGATTGTCTTCTGGTTCATTTCCATTGCTGATGCTGCTATTCTTCCTTCATTTAATGCTTTGTAGTAGCCTTCTGGGTGGTGTACTCTTGTTGCCTTTGGTGTTTCCAGTGGTGGTAAGGTTCGTGTACTCTGAGGTGGTGTTTTGGGATTTGGGGTGGTGTTTGAGGGACTTGGGATATTGTCAGAGGTTACGTGTGTATTGGTACATTCTGGATGCTATCTGGAACATTGTTTTCTGGAGGTGTTAGCCTAGACTCCCCCTCGTCCAGTATGTTGTCTTCTATGCTGATCTTCACTGGCACAAAACTGATGTTTCTTCCAATAGAAACTCATCATTTTCCTGGCCAATACACTCAATATCCTTTGCTCTCTTCATCAACACCAACAAATAAGGCTTCTTCTGCTTTGGCTTCTAACTTTCTGTTATCCAGTACATGCATATACATCCGTTGTCCGAATTCATGTGCTGCAGCTAAATTTGATTTAGACTTATGCATTAATTCAAACGATGTTTGTCCTGGAATGGCTTTTGAAGGTAAGCAGTTCTTGAGCCAAGTGGCATAATTGATGGCTTCAGCCCATAGGAATTTTGGCATGTCTTTCTCCAATAACATGGCCCATGTGTGTTTGACCAATGTTCAATTTAGACATTCAGCTATGCCATTCTGCTGCGGAGAGTCGTGCACCATAAGTTCTCTTGTTATTCCTTGCTTCTTCAAGTACTCATCAAAATCATTGCTCATATACTCTCCTCCATGATCCGATCAAATTTTGTGCAGTCGCACTCCACATTGTCTGCTGACATAAGCTTCATACTCCTTGAATGCAGTAAGTGCTTCACTCTTCTTCTTCAAAAATGTTATCTTTGTCTCCCGGCTATAGTCATCAGTGAAAATGATGTAATATAGACATCCATTGATCGTTGCTGTCTGCGCAGGTCCCCACAAGTCCATATGCACAAGTTCTCCATAGGTCTTTGTGCAATTCTTTGTCTCTTTTGGGAATTGTTGATGCAATGCCTTTGCTTGTGCGCAGGTCTCGCAATATTCCAGTTTTGAGTTTAGATTCAAATCTATTCCTCTAACTGTTCCCTTCTTCACAGCTTCAAGTATTGCTTCCTGCAAGACGTGTCCTAGAATGTGGTGGGCTCCGAAAATGGTATGTTTGTTCTGGCTGTATTTGCACTATGGCTTGCTGATGATATGACTCAGTATAGTCCATCTATCTGTGGGATTTCGGCTATGGCCCTTCGTTCCAGTACTGGGGTGAGTATTTTGCACATTCTATCTTCAAAATGCACTGTGAACCCTGCAGTAGCAATTCTGTTAGCTGATATTAGCGTGAAGGCCATCTTGGGAGTGTATAGGGTGTCCTTGAGGGTGACTGTTGTCTTCTTCATCCCAAGAGGTAAATCTATCTTTATATCTCCCTTTCCTATAGTGCTGATAGTAGAACTGTCTGCAGTGTGCACATCTTGTGCTTCAATGGAGGTGAATGTTACAAATTTCGATTGGTCTGGACAGAAATGGGATGTTGCGCCTGAGTCGATGATTGCTCCTCATTTTTCAGCAGGTATGTTGATCTTCTTTGCTACATTTGCCAGATCTGATGTGGCAAAGGCATAATCATTTGCTCTTTCGATCTTGTCTGCCATATTAGCGGTTTGTCTTGGTGCCTTTCCACCTTGTCTTGGTCCCTGACCTTCCTTCCCTCCTCTGGCTCTCCAGAAATCGGATTTATAGTGACCTTTCCTGTCACAATTGAAGCAAGTGATATCTTCACTCTTGCTTGTCATGGTACATCCTCTTCACATGTTTGTCTTTGCTGTAAACACACTATTATTCCCTTTCTTCTGTGTTTTGAGATTGGTTATCTGCTGATGTTCATATTCTTCTGTGATAATGTTTATCAGCTCATATGAGGTAAGTGGCTGCTTCATTATATGTGCTGCAGCATTTATTGATGAGAGTATTGGTCTGTAGGATTCCAGTAATGATCCCATGATAATGGCATAGTAATCTCTCTCATCTATGCTTACTCCCATTCCTGCTAATGATTCTCAAATCTTTAACAGGTCTCTGAAGTGCACCTTTACATCTCCACCTTCCTCACATCTGGTGTCCTGGAGTTTTCATCGCAGGTCTATCTGCACCATCTCCATCTTTCCTTCATGGATGTGTGTCATATCCACATATCCAGATCTCAGATCTGACCCTTATCTCATCTCAGATCCACATCTTATCTCCCTCCAACATCTCATCATTCAATCTGTCCACTCGTCCGGTCCAGTCCACAACTCATCCGAATCCACAACCAGCACTCGTCTCCTTTCAGTAACCCCCTAACTCCGGTACTTCGGTTATCTGTATATCTGTACTGCTCCCTGATCCGTTACCTATGTTTCATTTCCGTTTCATGATTTGTGATCCATTTCTACTTACCAATAGACTACCCATATGCTTCATACATAGCCTCAGACTCTGCTGATTGATCATTCCGTTAGATACCTATAGTATATAACCTCCTGTAACTCTCTGTAGCACCTCAGTTTGAATATCATCTTAGTTCTACTCATTCCCATCCTCCAGACTTGAGTATCTCTACTCTTGTCACCCTCTGAGACTTGGGATTGATTCCTATAGTCTATCTGTATCCGCCTCTGTCTCCGACAGTCTATTACCATTAGTTTCTAGTCTGGACTCGTCCAGATTAGCCCTACAATACCTATCCTGCATCCAGAAGTCATATGGATCCGTTACGATACTCGTCCAACCTTCCAGATGTGTTAGTCTTGCCTTCCTGAAATAAGGGACAATACTCAGGTAAGGGGCACAGCGCATGAGCTGAGGCCGAAGCCCTTCGGATCCAGTTATCCCTTGAGTACAACCTTAACAATGCGGCAAACTTCTGTCCATATTTTCGAGGCTTCCCTGAGGCTCTGGATGCACAACAATAGTCGGTCCGAGACCATACTAAATATATGTTGCTTGACAAGTGAGTCCTTTTGTTGAAACTCATCTATCTTCTTCTCCTTTTCTTCAATCTCTGTCTGGGTAGCTACTGATTTGTCTGGCTTCAGTGCTTGTCCTTGCAAGTCTGTCTCGAAAGGTACAGGTTCCTTTGTCCTACCATCAAGATAGCACATCAAACCTCACACTCATATCACCATTTGGGCCCTTTCCTTATAGGTTATCCAGTTCATTCTGTCATTGGCAAGCTGGGGGATATTATATAGTGATGAAGAACCAGGGAGCATCATATCCATGGTAGTAGCAGGGCTCATAACCTCTTGTTATGAGACTTAGAGTAGAGTAGGAGTTATTTTTCCAACTTCTTTCCAATGTAAATAATTGTACAATATATATACTATCAAACAGTTAGTTCTATGTGTCTGATCTGAAAGTCTGTGCATCGGACTTGTCTCTCGTCCATGCTGTGCTTACTAATTGACACCACTCTGGCTATTCCCGGTTATCAGTGTTCCCTACATTACTCATTTTTGTACGTATTACTAAGCTTTCTCTTCTGTGCTCATACCTCCATTATCATGTGCTAATTCTAACACTTGACTGACATGGAAACCTAGGCTCAGTAAAAAGTAAGTAACATATAGTGCTAACTGACAGTGCCTGTTTACATACCTTGAAGATCCTTTGTATTTGCACCAAGGCTCACAAGAGCTGTATCGGATTGGTGAGCAACCAGATGAGAGCCCAACTTCTGTTGTGGTTTTGCATAGACACTGTCCAAAGTGACATGTGCCTCACCATGGCTGCAGGCATTGACCAAGTGCCACTTGACCTTATGAAAGACAGGCAGTTGGTGGAATGGAAAATGGATGTCATGTGCCAGCACATCAAGTGCTTGACCATGGAGAGGTGCAGGATGGTTGCCTTGACACTGCTGAACAATGTAGTGTGCAAGGGCATCATGAAAGTGAGTAGTGCCATAATCTTCAACCAGTTTTTGGAGGCTAACGGCCTTCACACTGGGGTGTTTTGTCATGACTTGTTTGCAGCTGAATGTCATACATCAGTAAAAAGTCAAGTTCGTCATAGCCCTGGTGACAGCTATATAGAGCTATATAGCTACCATAGCACTATGTAGCCGCAAGGTTTGCTACAAACTCCTACAGTAGTCATGAACCTAAACAGTGTGTTATAGGTATCTACAGGAGCTACTATGGCCACTACAGGATGCTACAGGTAGCTTCATTGTGCAGTAGTTGGTCTCCATGACATTCTGCAATCTAATTAGTATCCACAGAAGCGCAAAACATCTCACTGTCAATGAACTCATTAAAATAAAAATCATTTGTGGCCTTGTATGCATTTCCACTCCTCAACCTTAGCTCAACTGATGGTCCCATCTTTGGTATTAAATGACATGGCCTAACAATGTTGTCAACATGAATGACAGCAGCATTGCAGCAACAATGGCGGGTCGAGCACAACACTAGTCGCATTCCAGAAGAAGGGTCAGGTGTCCTGAAAGGTGTGAACCACTTGATGTATGCGAGGGCTCTGGTGTATGTGCCGAACTGACAAGGGAGGGTGAATATAGCACGAACTTGGGCCACTCTCAGACCTGCAACAGCTACTATTAAACACCACCCTTGACACAACTCCCAAAAACCTACCATGCAGTGTCCGCAAACGCACAGGATGAGGACCATCAAATATCAACGCCATATCAAACCGAGCCAGACAACCAGGCTTACGGCCTGATGACAATCTCTCAGGTGTGGCTCTAATGTGCCTCCACATTGGTGTATCACCAACTCACAGGTCAGCTGGCATTACAATGATGACTTGCTGATAAACGTCAAAACGGTCCTGCACCCCTGGTATGACAGTACAGCCAGGGATATTCTTCTGTATGAAACATTGGAGAGCTGTCAAAAAGTCAGTAGCACCATGTGATGTTACAATCTCTTGAACCGATCGGTGTGGATGCACTGGAGCCTTTGCAAGGACATGCATCATTTGCTCTGTTTCATGTGAGTCTGAGTCCAAATCTGAGTCTGAGTCGTAAGGGGGAGTTTCATGTGAATCCAAGTCTGAATCCAAGTCTGAGTCATATGTGTTTGAATCATCCTGGGTCCAGCCATGTGAGAGAGGCACTTGTGCCAGCCAATCCAGATATGCTCCCTGCAAAAAGACGGCTTCCTGGCACTGAAGCCACAAGACCATTTGCTCTTCATAATCATGTTTATTGGTGGCACAGTAAGTGTCCTTGGCAAAGTCTATATGCAAGCGCTCAGGAAGTTCTGTATTAAAACCATCAATTGCACCAAACAATGTTATTGACTGGACGTAATGAGTGAGTTGGTGGATCTTTGGGATGTTGAAATGTTCACAAATAGACAGTTCCTTGAGGACATCCTTATGAGCATGAAATACTGATAGTGCTGTCTGTAAGGTTTTGAGTGAATCCATCGTGTGAATTCACGGCTGTGCATAATATGAGAAGTCCAGAATTGAATGAGCAACTATTAAGACCTGACTGGCAGGGAACCAAACTCAGCCACATATTCCATCTTTGAAACTCGAAATACACATACCTGGGAACTGCTCTGGTGAGTAAGCCAATGAACACTCGCTGCATTTGTTTATGTTCACTTCCAGTCCATTACTTGACAGTCGATATTCCTGTCTTGAAGTGATGGAGCCCTGGGTAATCTGCCATTGCCTTGAATCGTGTGTCCATTTCATCCTCTCCAATTATTTGCTGACACCACCTCACCAGGTGATCCTTGAATACACCTTTATGAACTTGGTGCAGAAGATCTGGAGTGAATGCTAGGAAGATGTTGGCATGGGGCATATTGGCCCAGAAAGGCTTGTAAATGCTATGTAGTCCATTTTCCTCAAATTCAGGCAGATGCTGACCCATCTTTCACCTTTGCAATATATCCTTCATGGTCTTAGGATCATGCATCTCTGAGTGCAGTGCATCCCCTCACTCCTCTGCCACAACAAGACACTTTGGACACCAATTTTCCTTACAACAGGCCACCAAACACTGTTCTGGGAAATTGGCAACATATACCGCCAGAATTGGGTAGATGCGATGTATCCATGAGTTGGTGCACACCATGTCCACACCATCATTGCCAGCAGCAATCAGAGGATGGAGGAGCAGGCCCATGCAATGATGGAAGAGTTGGTATCCAGCCAGGGAATGTTCCTCAGGAGTGAAGCAGTCGAGCTTCCCCACAGGTAAGTAACCAATAAGCACAGTCACATGTGCCAAAGCCTGATGCCTTCTAGCTTTCGCAATGTTTCCAATAGACATATACACTGGCCATGCAGTCTTATCACCTCGGAACTGTGACAAGGTCATTTTGTCTGATGATAAAATAATCAGAGCTATAGTCGCTCCTTCAGGCAATGCTTTCTACATAAGAGGTCAGTCTATTCCTTCAATGTTTCTCTAGATTAATCTTACCTGTTTCTCGCCCCACCAGTCTGCTGTCCACATCTCATCAATAACTCTATGTTGACCTGCATGGTCAGCATATGCTCTGCCAGGTGAGTAGGCCATATCTGCCTTGAAAGCAGGGTTTCCAATGAGCTCCTTCATGCATTCCACAGGATCTCGACTCCATAGCTCAACTTCTTCTTGCAGCAACTC
Source organism: Suillus subaureus (assembly GCF_016647635.1). Lineage (NCBI taxonomy): Eukaryota > Fungi > Basidiomycota > Agaricomycetes > Boletales > Suillaceae > Suillus > Suillus subaureus. Next base: position 17,648 of record NW_024538799.1, on the reverse strand, counting down.
CCCATCCTCATCCTGATGATTTCCACAGACAGTGACCTTTTGACAGCTCCAGCCTGGACCATGTGGAAGTTCGTCTACTCTTTGCAAGAATGAATGATTATTGTGAAATGATAGCTTTGTGCGCTGTTGGGTCTGTTGACAGCATCAATATGGTGAGTTCCAATTTTGTTCAATGCTCTTGACTTACTATTGGTAGTTTTAGAAATTTGTCAGTCCGGGTTTGTCCCAGATTTTTGACAATCCACTGCACTGGACCCCACTCTTCCCTGGTGAGTCTACTCAGTACATCTCTGGCCAGCATGGCCAAGGACTTACGCATCCTCAAAGGGAGACCATGGATCTTCGCCACCTTGCTGTTGTTCCCTTCTATGTCTCTCAAATCTGGTCTCCCCTTCGCCCAAACCCTAGCCTGCATTTGGCTGGGGTTCAATATACCGGCCACCATCCTTGTCATCAACTTCTTCGACTGAAACACAACAAATTTTGTTGAGTGTAGGGTTGGTGTCCATTTCAGGACCTGAGCGCGCATGAACATGGCGTGGGGCTACGTCTTCATGGCCGAAGTCTACATCAGGTGTGTATAAATTCTCCACCTCTACATCTTCAATCATTGATGTCCACTCCATTTGGCATTCAGGCCATCCTACAATGTGTCTTTTGAGACCCTCATGCGTAGATGTGACCTTCCCACAAAACATACAATTAGGCATGGCAGGTTAGTTGTTGCCAACAGTAACTGGTTTCACTTCCTAATACCCTGGTTTTCAGGCACTAGAACCACCAACACAGACACAGTTCATAATGGTACACCACCTTTCATTTCACTTGGTTGGCTACTCGCCTCCTGTGGAATGCATGTGTCCAGAGGCAAATGATGATATTGTATTTGCTTGGGATTACCTGGAGGGAAGGTATGCCACCTTTCACCACCTTTCAATCCACTTGGTTGGTTACTTGCTGGAATGTGTGTGTCCAGAGGCAAATGATGATATTGTATTTGCTTGGGATTACCCGGAGGGAAGCTGGAATGTTTGGTATGCCACCTTTCATTTCACTTGGTTGGCTACTCGCCTCCTGTGGAATGCATGTGTCCAGAGGCAAATGATGATATTGTATTTGCTTGGGATTACCCAGAGGGAAGGTATGCCTGATGATATTGTCTGAAGGTCTTCTTTTTTCTAGGACTCCTCCACGAAGATGGTGGTGGGCTTTCCTCCCTCTTACCAGCATGAAGATCTGGAGTGAATGCTAGGAAGATGTTGGCATGATGGTCAACCACCCAGAACCTTCTTCAACATGGCCCTTCTCGATGCAGTTCATAAAGGTGTGCCATCTTTCATTTCACTTGTTGTCTGGTTACTATCATCTGGCCACCTCTTCTAATGTCTGGACCATTTCTTTCTCTCTCCTCATCTATGAATGAGTTCACGCACTGCATTGCTTTTGCTTTGGCTCATCTTCTCTATTCTCCAGAGTTCACGCTTGTTTTCTCTATTCCCCAGAGTTCCTGCATTGCATGGCTTTGCATTCGCACCTCTTATTTATTTTCTCTTTTTATTTAACCTGATTCTGACAATGAGCCTCATCTTCTCAATCCAATACCTTTCGCCTCGTCTTTTCAATTCAATACCTGGATGCCATCTTTCATTTTAAAGAGCCAAGTTCATGCATGGCCTAGCTTTTCTTTGGCTCATCTTCTCTATTCATGTTAAGAACCATGTTGCTCAAAGGGGAGAGAGACTGACTCAGAGGGGCTTGGCCTCAGCTCATACACTGTGCCCCTTACCCAAGTATGTGCCCTTCATTTCATATGAGGTCTGATGATGGTCTGATGAAGTCCAGAGGACTTCCGGAGGCTGGCTACTCTGCTGGAGAGCGCTAGAGGACTTCTGGAGGAGCATGGGAAACGTCCGGAGGAGCGTGGGAGAGTTCCGGAGGAATGCAGGAAGTGCTCAGGAGAGTTCCCACTGCAAGGTAATACTTCTACAGGAAACAGGATGGAAGGATAGGAGGTCTGAAGGTCTGGAGGACTGGAGGACAGGAGGACAGGAGGACAGGAGGACAGGATGACAGGATGATGGAGGACAGAAGGACAGGATGTCCGAGGGTTAGGAGGACAGAATGTCCGAAGGACAGGAGGTCCAGAGGTCCAGAAGGAATAGGGGCTACATCGGACTCCATCCAATGTAGAAACAAACAGGGGAAGACTACACTAAGGTAGAGTCAGAGGGTCAGGGATTGGACCTAAGTCCGGAAAGAGGGGAAGTGCCAGAAAGGCAGAGCTCCAGCCTAGGGAATCAATCTCTAGGCCTGATGGGTAGGACAGACTTAGCTGGACCAAAGTCTGAGAGAGGATTGGGCAAGTCTAAGTTGATATTCAAACTAGGGAACTACAGGAGTATCTACAGGGGTTATATACTGAACAATATCTGAGGGGATCAGTAAGCAAAGGAGCAAGGCTATGTATGAGCATGTGGAAACACATTAGTAAGTAAGACGGAACATAAGTAAATGAACTCGGAGATGAAGACTTGTACAAGGATCAATAAGCAAGATGGAAGAAGAGGTAACCGAAAGCCAGAAAGCAGAGAATGCCTAAATGGGGATAGGCGCAGGATATCGGACAAAGGGTGGGAATAGGTCCGGAGATCTGGGGATCCGGAAGACAAGGTGGATATAGGACCGGAATACAAGAAGGTGGATATAGTTCTGGAATCTGAGACAAGGTGAAGTCTGGATGTTTTGCTGGATGAAGTGCGCATAGGGTGGACGGGATAGGGTTGTATGGATCAGGCTAGCAGTGAGGATCCGATGGTCCAGAGCTCAGGGGTAAATCCAGAGTGTAGTTGATCCTGCTGAGGTGTGGAGCACAGCAGAAGGGGATCTTGGAATGAGCTGGATATGATGTGGGGTCCGGATGTAGGCTCGGAAGGCGTGGGAATATGATGGAACATGGGTCTGGATTGTGGGATATGACAATTCAGCAGAGTTCAGACATCACATGACTTTGCTTTTACTCCTTTGCTTTATTATTTCATGCATGTTTTCACCTCTCATCTTATCTATTTCATACCCGTAAGCCATCATTCATGCCTGACTGCTGACTTGACTAACTGACTAAACTAGAGCAGTTATACCATGAGATGCAAGTAGGATCTCCAAAAGTTGGACTTTGTGTGCTTCTTTGCACTTCTTCTTCTCAGTGTTCCAGCGACCAACTATTAACTCCCTTACATATGCTTGGTGAGTAGCAGGACCTTGGATGCATTCAGTGATTTGTGCTTTGCATGCCTCGTCACAGTGCCTCAGCTCAGCGTCCCAACGTTCCAACACCAGGGTTCATAGGTAAGTCTGTGATGTGGTTATGGGTCCTGGGGTTTGACGATGTGGTTTCAAGGGATAAACAAGCTCTGGAGGATGTGGTCCCTGCTTGGTGCGTTTGGGTCCTTCCCTAGCCTGCCCTGGTGCAACAACCACATGGAATGGGCGACTTGGAGGTGGAACAGGCCTGCTGGATGGTCAGTGTCTACCATGGCCAATCTCAGAGCAACATACCGTTGTTGGACTTGAAGTATATCTTCCTCCGTTTTGCCAAATGGCAAGAAGGCATATCTACAACATTGGTTAGTGTGCTGTGAGTCTTGGACTATGTGGCTACTGACTGTTTGTTCATTTGGGGTTTGTAGGGCTGATGGTAATGTTATTCAGTCGCACTTTATATACTGTTGCATTGACTCTCCAAATGAAAACCCTAACTTCGAAATCAACAGAACTCAAAGTTCTTTGTTGATCAGTGCTTTGTTGATCAAACTCCATGGCACCATATTTAAAGGCATGTCATCCAATTTTTTTCACTGCAGACTATCTTAGTCCTGAATCATGGCAGTGAAGCTTTCCTCAAAAAGGGGGCCCTTAACGGCAATATCAAAGGCCCAGGACGACTTATGTGCCCAGATGGTATCAACCACTGGTCGCACCACCAGTGGTCATCACCGCCAGCCCACTGAAAAAGAGACTTATTGAAGTATGTAAGATTCAGCTGTTGCTCGCCAGGTTTTTGACTGGCTTTTTACATATCAGTTTTGAAATCTTGGCGAGGTGATGACCACCAAAAAGCCTTGCAAGCCAAGGCGGGAAAACAACAGTTAAAGGCCCTGCACACTACATATAGGACAAATCCCAAGGGATTTGATAACGAGCCCACTGAGCTGCTGAGTGATGTGGACCAGGTTGAAGATAACATGGTCAGCATCATATTCTTTCTTGTGCTCCATTGCTCACTATGATGTACTAGTTTACCGATCAGTGTGTACCTGCCAAGCCATACAAGCCACAGGTACTTGCTTTCAGTTCAAGTAAAACACTTGCTCCTGTATTGGCTCAAAAGACAAAAGGTATGCAAGCTTGGCTGGTTGGGTCTTATACTAAGGTTCGTCAGATTCTCCTGTGATGGCTTGAAGGACAAAAGGTAAGCAAGTTTGAGTTGGCCTGGTTGTGTCTTATACTAACTAAGTTTCATCAGACTCTCTTGTATTGGCTTGAAAGATGAAAGGTAGGCTATCTGGGCTGGTCATGTCTTATACTGACTGAGTTTCATCAGATTCTGTGCCTGTGGTGTCTGCTGATGATGCCAGTAGTGAAGACAGTGGCGATGGTAGTGACAACAGCTATGACTGTAATGATGAACGACCCCACAGCAAATTATTTCTCAGTGATGATGACTCCATTGGTGATGAAGAGGTTGAAGACACTTCACAACACCAGCTGGAGGTCTCTGATGAAGACATCAAGCTGAATATCAAAGCTTTACATGGAAGATGCCAGTGTTTAAAGGCTGCAGATCTTGATCATATCACCAAGGATGTGCTTGCCACTGCCACATCCATTTACCGCTGTCTGGTGGTCACTCAGGCACCTTTTCCAGAAACACTCTTGGTTGAAACCATGCTAGCAAAACGTGCTTGGCATGAGGCATCTGATATTACTGGACTTACTGTCCAACTTACGCCTTCATTAGTGAAAATGGTAAGCACTCTGTTGGGTTCTTGTCCTGGCCTCATTTGATGTTTTGTGACAGTATAGATGATGAGGCGCACATCCCATGTGTGTGGGGAGCTCAAAACGAAGATGCGTGGACTCACATCCTCATTTTTTGGCTTCCAGGCAAGCTGGTCAATGACAGCTATCAAGGCAAACTGTGACTTGGCAGAGTCATTGAAGGAAGGGATATCATTTGTTTTCAAGGTGTGTCATCTTGACTATCATTGGGCATTGTCTAACTGCATGAGTGAAAGGATTGGGAGATGAAAACTGGCATCTACAAAATGGAATTGATCCAGAAAGCGATTAATGATATGTGGTTTACCAACTGCAGTGACAAAGGTATCCTCTATGCTAAATACTTTGATCCTTTACCTTTGAAATTGATGGCGCTGGCACTCATGGTGGTGAGTACTTTAGAGGTGTCTGATGGTTGGTGCGGCAGCTGACATCTGACAGATGGAATGTTGTATCAATGAGTGGGCCACTGGAGTAAGGGAAGACATCAAATTCTCCTTGGTGTCTTACAGTCCAGTCTATCTTGCACATCTCAACTCCTTGGAGCGGTTTGAGCAGTGCACTGCTCCTTACAAACTACTGGAGAAAATTCATGATAATCTGCTTGATGTGGCTCAGTGTGTGTCTGGCTACTTGCATTGATTGTTCACTAACTTGGACAATAAGCTTACATGCTGGTGGTATAGACCCATCCAAGACAGCAGTATCTGTTGATGCCCTCACCAATGATGTGTTCGATGATGCGATCTGAGAATATGAAGTCGAAATGCGAGCGGCGCGAAATGGGCGTCCTCAAGGCATAGAGGCTAGTGATGCTTGATGCTTCAGGAGGCCTGTTCTTACAAGGGTTGTCACTCTGAATACATTCATTTTTGTTGATGTGCGGTCCTGACACGTTTCGTATGGTGAGAGCTACAGTGGCTGTATGCAGATGCCTGCTACTACTGATTGATTTTCGTTGTACTGTGTAGCACGTGTAGCACGTGTAGCGTTTCGTATGGTGAGAGCTACAGTGGCTGCATGCAGATACCTGCTACTACTGATTGCTTTTCGTCGTACTGTGTAGCACATGTAGTGGTCTGTAGCTCTGTAGTCATTTGCTACGAGAAGCTACTGTAGTGCTATACACCTAACCGTGTGGCTATATAACAGGGTATAGTAGGGACTTGACACATTGGGCTACACGGACTACAGTGACTATATAGCTCCCTGTAGTCAAGGGTTTTTTTACTGATGCTCCCTCAGACGGTAATCCATCGTACACTGTATGCAGCTCAGATACAGTTGCAATAATAACTTGAGCTGGCTTGAGTACTACGGACCAGATTGGCACAGTCGGGATGGGGAAGTACATCAAGAGTGTTAGCAGTGGGTGGTTTTACTGACTACTTGATGCCACATACGAGTTCACTCCGCCATTGAGGAAGGTTGCTGGTTGGAAGGTGGAAGGTGGAAGAGCGGCGAGAGCAAACATCCTCAAGTCTGTGGTAGCCCTTCGAACTTTGTTATGATAGTAGGTCGTCTTGCAGCACGTGTCAGTGCTAGTGGTAGTAGTCTAGTAGAGTGTTTGAGAATTTGAGGTGTCGAACGACTTGAACCAATCAAGAGGGCGCCAGGCATCGCAGTGGTCCCATACATTTATGAGAATTTCATACCTCAGGTTAAAGAAACAAATGGTAGCTTGTAAGTAGTACGGGTCTGGGAAATGTTTTTGGGCCAAGAAACCTTGGTTGTGCTAGGACGGACAGACGGACCGTCAGGGCTTCGAGAATTCCGGTTTCTTGAGAGAATTTCTATACTTTGTATACCGCAGCAAACAATGGAAACTGTTAAGATGTGGTGCCCTACGAGCTGTCTTGGGGTTCCCAGGCTCCGCGAAGTGGGGAGGGTTCTGTCAGATCGAAGTGTATTTTCGGATGCGCTCGCACAAATACGTTACGGAGATTGAAGCTGACCGGTCACTGCGGGCCCCAAACAACTGTGTCTGAGGCAGACAACAGTGCGGTTATTGACAGTATCACCTGCTGCGGTAGAAGCCGTCGACTTATGGGTCCTGTCCCTCTGCGTAGTTTGAAAGAGAGAAAAGCGAGGTTAGCATATCAATGTATGATGAGTGCACACACATTTTATACTTGACCAAAGAAACAGCTGTGTTGAATCAGAGTAAGCATAGAACTACCTGGCCACTACATTGTTAATATTCATCGCGGAACGAAAGCGGCGTCCTAAAACATATATAAAATCAGATGTCAGGGGGAAAACAATAGCTGCGGTACAATATCCATGGGGGGCATGAAAGACTGAACGGAAATGTGCTGGGCAATGCAGTGACAATACGCCCAAGCAGCTAATGTGTATGAGGAAACACTACATTCACTGAACCGTGTCAAGTCAAATTCGTCAGAAGGGCAAGCGGAGTCTAGTTGTAAGCATGCTGGCTTACTAGAGTCCCCATAATTTACATAAATACTGTCTGCGATACTGAGACACAAGCTTTCAGTATCACTGCCTTTTGGCGTAACAGTCAAGGGACGACAGTCTTAGCAAAGTTACACTAGTATTGGTATTGGAATATTAATTGACGGCTTCTCACCCAGCCTCAGGATAATTCTGCATCATACGCCTAAGCTCCGCTTCTGGAACCCTCGTCTGAAATTCAATAGTGCAAGGGACATTTGGCATCACCGCGTTCGTGAACCCCATGTCATCCTGCGGCTTCGTAGGATCCAGACTGAGCTGGAAGGCCCAAAGAACAAGAAGCGAATTTATGAATACCGATCTATAACATTTCAGATGAGATCGGGAAATCATGTGCATGGAAAGAACTGTAACCTGTTCGCAACGTGTTGACCTGGGCATACGCTGGAAGGAAGGACAATCAAAGAATGTATATCCCCCAAGACACTACTTACCGCCGACCAAACCCAAATACAAAGAATGTGAGATCGTCTCTCAAGCGACCTTGGTCGGTGATCCAGCGCTGGGGTTTGAACGCATCAGGCTCGGGATAGACTTCTGGATCTCGAGAGATGGCCCTGAGGTGGTGACAATTTGATATGTCGTATCTTGAAGGATATCGACTTACCAGTGGTTACCGGTTACCGTAGTTCCAGCGGGAATGCAATAGTTTTCCTGCCGGCGGATGTCAGAATATCCTGAGGACGACAAATAGTTCGGCGAGCACTTGCCCAAATCACATCTTCGGTAGTTCGGTGAGGCAATCCTGTAGGGTTGACTGTGTAAACTTCAGGTGCAGGACTGACCATTCAGAGACCCACCTTCAGGAGTCACCGGTCTCCATCTCAAAGCTTCAGAGACGAAGGCCTCCAGACGAGGAAGGGATGGCTTGTCGGCGAAAGTTGGTACTTTGGCAAAAAAAAATGAATGAATTGACAGAACTGCGATGCGAAATCGAGCTACCTCGCTCCCTTCCAATTACTGCATCAAGCTCGGCCTGAACTTTAGCCTGCTCTTCAGGAAAATGTGCGGCCGCCATTAGCACCGTGCATATAGCCACAGCAGTCTGGTACCTCATCTCAGTGCATGATGTTCGCAAAAAAGAAAGACGCCTCACAGTTTCGGTTCCAGCTCCAAAAAAGGCGCCAGCAAGATACGCCATCTCAGTATCTGTCAAGCCATAGAGATGCTCATTTTCTAGAATGTATTTTGAAAACGAAGGACCGATGTCCTCATTGCTCTGCTGTGGAACAACTCAGACATCGTGTGAAGATAGGCAAGGCAATGCGTACCATGTGCAGTTTCACACGGTTCAGCTGGTCTGTGTAGAGTCGCTTGGTCCTCTCGAACTCGTCTTTCAATTCTGGCGCATACCAAGGAATGTATTTGAGCCACGGTATCGAGTCCACCAAGTAATAACCATGGCGCATGATTGTATTAAATCTCCTGACAAGTTGGCGAGCCTCTCTGATTTCGGGGTCAGTCGCCGACGTCGGTGTGGTCTTCCCATATGCAATTTTCATGATCGTCGCTGCGGCATAACTTCCAAGAACCCGTAAGCAACATACTATCAGGCCCCGGTGCCGCACGTAGGAAACCGCTTACGTTCCCACATGGTTCTGAAAGTTGCGTGGATCGTCAAGAATGCTGAGAATCACGGTTTTCGCCTGTGACATCTGCAGGGGCTGGTACGTCTCAGCTGATTTGGGCTGGAGATGCGTATGGAGCGCTCTGCACCGCATCGAAAAGTAAGATGGCCGTTTGAGCCTTTACAGCATCGCGGCGACGAACCTACGCTTCCGACGGAACCTGTCTCCAGCGCGTGATAGAACCATGACCAGTCCGCGTGTAAGAATTTCTCCAGCAGCAAGGCGAGGTCGATCAGCTAGCATTCTACCCTGCTTCTCCATTATATCCACCGCGGCCTGCCACGGAGTGCTGAATCTAGTGATGCTAACTTATCATAAAGGGACTAACTTTGTGGCGGCCGATAATCACGACAGTCTGGGTTCCTGAGCGAATTGTAATCAGAGGGCCATATTCGTCGATCCACCGAGCGACAGTGAGAGATGGGCTGATTAGAAATGTGATACGATTAGATTACAAAAACGAGGTCGCAAATATGCCAGTGAAACTTTACCTGCGAGGGGGTAGGAAGTGTCCCCGAAGCCTCCAACTGGGGGGAGAAGGCGGGAGAGGAAGGCGGCTATCCGATTTACGAAGGTAAGCCCGAATAACCACTCCTATCGCCCCAACACAAGCCGCAGCATTGAGGATGAGCTGCGTATTATCGTAAATCCGTAGGTCAGGGAGCTGTAGCATGGCCGATTGGAGGAGTGGAAAGAGATAGGACGATCCTCATCGAAGGTCCATTCAAGTCATTTGTATAACCCGAACTCCACGGACAGGAAGAGACGGGCACCTGTCAAACCTCGTTACGCATTACTACACTTAATTCATTTGGCAAGCACAGTTTGGGATAAAAATGATTGCTTTGGCAAGCAGAGCATAGTAAGCGAACATACGACATGCAGAAACTGGGCGCAAGATCTTGAATCTCTGCGACTGCGGTCAGCGCCATCAATACTTAGCCTCCTGAATCGTAATCGGCTTACTCATTTATGGCTTTGTGCACTGGCTATGAGTGTTAGCTACGGCGCTGGTCAGTGAATCAGGTATTGTTATCATGGTGGTAGGCACTCGGGAGTTTGGAGGTATGGTGCAGTTTACTGAGTCTTGAAACCAGACGTTTTAGGAAGTGGAGATCTTTAGCCATCGAACTTCTTGGGCTTTGTACACCGGCAAAAACACGTATATATCCACGGTCGTGAATGTGTTTATGATATGCGCGCTCGAGCTCTAGGTTGATAACATATATGGATTGCGAGTCATCTCCGTGAATGAGATGGTGTAGGCTAAGAATGCTAGCTCGTTGCACCTAGTGTCACGGCCTTTGAGTATAGAATGTATGGGCCAGCCTAGCTTGTTTTCGAAAACGGAGTGGACTTATGGCGGGTATGACCTCGGGAAGCTCCGATCTGAATGGAATGCTGACACTCTGATATTACGCAATTTCATGCAGCGGCCGCCGGCCATGCACACTTGTTTTGGGGCCGCAGTACTCGAATCATTCCAATAGTCTATCGACCTAGGAGTCGCGTCCACCTGCGCGTGTATCTTGCATGGTTCTCCCTTCGCTGCGTCTGCTGGAGGCCGATTAGTATATTTTACTTTTGGAACAGCTTTGCTCCAACAACATGCCTACTACCGAGTTCCCCGTCTCAATAATATAATGCGAACGCTTCACCTCACTTTCCCGGTATCGTAAATATGCGAATCGAACTGCATCAACCTCATCACAAGGATATCTGGTACAATTCCACTCTGCCATGAAAGTTTTAGCACCCTCCAGAATCTAGATTCATCACTTCTCTTACATAGGCTTTTCCTGCTGGTCGATCACAGCACCTCTGCTTTCCCTTCAGGTCCTTTCCTGCCCAACGCCGTGACTTCCCGGTCAACTTCGTGTTGTTGAGTCAATGTGATCCATGCGAGTTCACAGTATGTCACGTATTGGATTCTTCAAACTTCTCTAGGTGATTAGCTATGAAATAATTCAACCACGAGGCTGACAGGACCGTGCGCCTTCGATATGAGTCAATGCAACCCGCTGGACCTCGCATCCGCTCATGTTACATAAAACGTGAAACGTTCAACATGCCGTTCGTTGTCTGCCAATTAAATTTCTGCTTCATCTTACATCAAGTTACATATGGCTTTTAACAGTAGCCAACGCCTCACTGCACACAACTGAGCTGTATTCGATCCTTATTGCAGTCATAACTCATCCAATACAACTTGAGTTTTCACGTTCACTTTCAACACCTGCATGTGTGTGAGTTCTGATTTCCGCTACATGCAGCCAACACCTTGCACGTGAATTATCTTTTGTTTCAATACAGCTCTTTGACATATGCATCGTACCATGCATACAGACTTTGGATGCTATTTTCGCGGGACAAGATAGACGGCGATACCCTACATATCGATCCACAGCTGAAATGCAACATCGATGCCGTTAACGAATACATCGTGAAGCACATACCTATCCCACTCCGCGACTTCGCATCCGATCCACATCTCATCCGTTCCTTCAATGTCAACAAAGCCTGGTGCTTAGGGCGGACACGTCGAGGTTGCTGACTATACACAGTAAAAGGAAGATGTTGTATGCTTATGCTTTGACGACTAGCATATCCCTAGAACGATTTTATGGCTCCTGAGGTACCCGCTGCCTTACCTTGTTGCGAGGGCCGAACTGATGTCGATGCAGATTCTACTTGAGCAACAGTACCTGGGTCGCGCCGTGTATTGGTGGGCTCTTGGTATCTTGCTTGGACAATCGCCTTGTTGTGGCGACGATGAATATGAAATTTTGATGTCATCTTGGAGCATGTGCATCTATATCCTATCATCATGCCGAGAGGCGCTGTTTTCATCTTGCAACAGGTCGAACATCCCATGCTTTGCTTGCCGTGCCTGGCAGCAGGTTTGACCCGGCTTGGTCTTGGCTCTTGAGTGCCAACGACATCGCTCGAGCCAATTGTAGCAGAAAGGGTCCCGCTAGTACCGCTAGTCCCTGCGGCGGAAGCTCACAGATACAAACAGTCTGCACCACAAACTTCGCGTGTCCATACACCTTCCATAGTCTGTATATCCAGGTCGATGGGATGGGATATTGTAGCTTATGCCTTATGGTTGCGATAACTTATCGAATGGCGGAAGAGTGTAGATCAAAATGTCGGATAAGAGTTCAGTTGGCAATTTTATGAGCGAGACAGCCGGTCCAACTCCTTCGGATAAGCTGGCGCTCCGCTCTGTGGCCGGTCGACTCGGTATCATCGGAGTATAGTGATTCAAGCTTCAAGCTAACGGTTCAAACGTTCGAGTCAAGGTCCAGTGCTCTGGTCAACATCTTGAAGATGGCACCAGAAAAATACGCAATTTATTTTTGATGCAATTAGTTACTACCCGTCACTCACGTTGTTCGAGCCTAGAACACCCACTTTTCTGACCTAATTACTCGCCATTGAGCGTTTACGCACAAACTCAGGTGCTTTGGCAAGTGCGCAGGAACCGAGTACTGACTCGGAGTACTGAGCAGCGAGTGGTTGGCTGTTGGTGTCTTGATACGATGAGCTGACTGTCCGATGTTAAATATTAAATGACTACAAGGACCAGCTGATCACCATAGGGATGCTCGGGTACCATATATTGTCGTGCGTATCGCACGGAAGTAGTAATTGGTCAATCTGGTCACGTGAACAAGGAAGAGAAGCAACGCATCCCATTTCGAGTTGACTAGAGGACAAGACACAGATTCAGCCGCCAGCTGAACACAGAGCCCAATAAATATTGGACTAGCAGGGATGGACAAAGGCCATGATCTGACAGCCCTCTCAAGAACTATTTCCGCATCTTCACTTAGAGGGCGATTGACGAAGTTAACCGGCGCACCATTGCGTCCTGTGGCTGCCCTTCATGCTAGCATCGAGTGCGTATCAGATAGCTTGTTTATGCCACTGGCTGATTATTCCACGACTTAAATTGCGCTTTCTGTGCTATCCAGCTTTGTGCCAACCAAGATACCGCGGAAGAGGAGACTGCAGATGATGGTCGTTGCCGTGTGGTCGGTGTTGTTAGTGATGTCCTGCTTTGTGTTCCTAGTGCTCTGGTACGTGCGGTTATTTTCCAACATACCGTTTATTCGTTAAAACCAACGCGCCAAAGCTCCATACCGGCGCTATGGCCGTTCTTGGTCATGTACCTCATCTGGATTTTCTGCATAGACAAGAGCCCAGCATACGGAAACAAGCTCACTCCATGGTTCCGGTCCTTGAAGATCTGGCAGTATTTTGCAGAATATTACCCTGCGTCGTAAGTGTGGTCTTCGTGTTTTATGGATACAACCGTTTACGTGACCATCCAGGCTCCTGAAGGTGCGGCAGTAATTTGAGCTACTTTGCGTCAGGAATGTTCAACCATTTGGTCAATGCAGGAGTGCGACCTACCCGCTGACCGCCCATACGTGTTCGGGTACCATCCTCACGGTAGTTTCGTTTCGTTTCAGTTCTAAGCATCACTCATTTTGTGATTTAAACAGGCATAATTGGGATGTAAGACGACATTTCCTCTGTATCCTTGCATACTTCTTACCAATCCACCAGGGGCGCACTCGCCACCTTCGCTACCGAAGGCGAGTGTTTCACTTTCCCCACAACAACAATGTCTCAGATATCTCCTATCAGCCACCGGCTTCTCCAAAGCTTTCCCCGGTATTAAACCACACTTACTCACCCTCAATAATAACTTTCACATTCCTTTATATCGCGAAGTTATCATGGCTCTTGGGATAAGTAGCGTCTCGCGAGAGTCTTGCTCCAACATTCTTTCCAGCGGCCCAGGTCAGGCAATAACTATCGTAGTCGGAGGCGCTGCAGAGAGTTTGAGCGCAAGACCTGGTACGGCCGATCTAACATTGAAGCGCAGGTAGGCTCCTATACCGGAACATTACGAACAGGCACATGACACATGGACTGTAGATTAGGTTTTATCAAGATCGCGATCCAGCATGGGTGAGTTGATACAAGGTTTCATATAAAATGTCATCGATGCATTTCTTCAGAGCGGACCTTGTACCTGTGTTCTCTTTCGGCGAGAATGATGTAAGTGACGCACTCTTTCGTTCCTGTGTATCGTCGACAGCGTTTATTCGTCAGATATACAATCAAATGCCAAATGAGAAGGGCACCACGATATATGTTCTGCAGAAGAAATTCCAGAGTATGTTTGGGTTCACCCTTCCGCTTTTCCATGGACGTGGTCTGCTGAATTGTGAGTTACAAGCTTACTCGACTGGTGACCTTCCCTTCATCTATGCTGTAGATAACTTGGGCCTGATGCCGTACCGACGACGGATTGTGTCAGTCAGTCAGTGCTATTTCTAACATGGGAGCTTGCTGGGTGTTCTCACTTCTGAGCAGTCGGCCGACCGATTCATGTTCAACGCTGCGAAAAACCGCCGTTGGAGGAGGTCGAAAGAGTGCAACGGATGTATATCGAGGAATTGACCAGGTGGGTATTCTGGCCCCTTCGTTGTCCGTGTCGAGCTTAGTTGTGGTCAATGCAGGATATGGAACACTTATAAGGATGAATTTGCAAAGACACGCTTGAGGGAGCTCAGTATCGTTGATTAAAATGGACAGACAAAATTGGATTCTACCAACGTGATGACCGGCTAGCTACGTCGAACAGCAATTGTATTGTTAGAGTAAATAGGGCCCCATGAACCGCAGTCAGTGCATTTTACTGCCAAGGCTGTCCGGTTCGAGGCATCGGGGTAGGGATGAAGGTTTCAATACACATTGAAGTCCTCATCCCGGGTCTCTATCAACTGTGAATCCTTGGCGGATATATTTCAACAAGTACGTCGACACCCAATCAAATTTCTTCGTCATCAAAATCGATCTCTTCCACAGGGAAGTCACCGACTGTGACTTTTGCAGGGCGCACGAACACCCCGTAGTTCGGGCGACATGTAAAATACTGCACTCCTTTGAGGCTAGATACCCAAATGAACATCGTCAAATAATACGAGGTTTCAAACTCACGAGCCATCATTCTTGCCCATCGG
Organism: Suillus subaureus; assembly: GCF_016647635.1. Taxonomy (NCBI): domain Eukaryota; kingdom Fungi; phylum Basidiomycota; class Agaricomycetes; order Boletales; family Suillaceae; genus Suillus; species Suillus subaureus. Next base: position 2,440 of record NW_024538799.1, on the reverse strand, counting down.
CTCATCATACTCAACACCGACCCAAAGCCCAGCAGCAAACTCAGTATAACCAACAAACCGAACTGCACCACGCTTTTTCAAGCCCGGTTCTGTGGATTCCACTTCGCAACGTGATCCGATGGGGATGTTTACCGCAGGCTCAGGAGTAGGTTCTGTTGAAGGGGGGGCAAAGCGCCCTACTTTATGTCTTTGCTTGTAAGCTAGCACGGAGTCTTTGGAATAAAGAGAATCAGAGATGGTGATAAAGAATAAGGGATGACTGATTGATCACCGGTTCGTTGTGCGTATGCGTCGTCGCTGAGCTCGAACTTCTCTACTTGTGATACATCGGAGAGCTGACCCGTAAACGATGTCGAAGGGTTCGTATCTACGAGCTACAACAAAGGATGCCAACATGTGCATAAACGATTGCTTTTGTCAAAATTTAAACGGAAAATACCTTGATTGTCTGGAAATCCCGAACGCTATAGTACCCAAGCGGCTTGGCATCATCATCCAGCTGTGCGACGACTTGCGAATCGACATCGCCATTGTGCAGCGATATTTTCTGATTCTGAACGGGGATGCCTGTGATGAGCTCTAGTTTCGCCTAATCATTAGATTGTGTGCACGAGTCACGACGATATGCGGGGTTGTCATTTAGTGTCCTGCAAGATGTGTATGGTAGATGGACTACGCAACCTTGAGGTGCTCGATGGTAATATGGAGATCGAAACGACGCTCGGAACGAGTATCTGGGGATACGACAAATAATTTGACGATGGATGTCATTTTGGATCGAGGAATATTGTTGTTCTCTTACCGTACGGTAGATAACTCAAAGTTCAAACTTCGGGCCAATCACAGGGCACGTGATTCAGATCGTGACACGACCTTCAAAGCTAGCTTCTCCCTTTGCAACTCATCCTGCTAAGTTAGGTCTGAAACTACCTGGCTGTGCTATCATCGTGAGCGCTGAGTCATTATATCTCGCCTCGGTAGATACACTAATAATTTGCTACAGCATCCGGCACAGTCACAGTCAATCACATGTCTATTCTGGAATCTGGCATATAGGCTGATGCCCATATTGACGGTTACCAGATGTCAGACGACCTTGAAACGCTGCACTCTACATCTTCTAATACAAACCATTCTGTTATGCGCACAGATCAGAACGTTAGCGCTGTCGTCACCGACCGCCAACACCTCGTCAGCAAGCAAGACGAGGTTAACCACCCCATGACCTCACACGAGGGTTTTAGACTGGCTTTCCGGTACTTACCAATTGAACTCTTATCCTATATTCTCATGCGCACTATACCGCCATTCAATAGGTTGTTCCCCCCCCCCCCCCAAATCTACAATTCCCCATGCCGTTGACCAGGATATGGTGACTAAACGATGGAGGGAAGTTATCGTGGATATGCCCAGTTTATGCTGTAGAGTGTCTGAGCATTCACAGCAGCGACTTAAAGTGGGAAGCTTTCTGCTAAGCCCCATGGCCCAGGCGGTCGTGGGGACGTCCCCTCGTTGGAACTCACGTGCTCAAATGTCATGATCAACATGTGAAGCCTTCTTTTCAATGCACTCGCACTCCCGAATTTACGCAACCTTGAGGCTTGCTCCGCAGAGATGACGTGGCCTCATGAGAAGCTGAAGGTATTTTTTGCACGGTCGAACTGTCCCCTGGAGTCCTCGATTTTCGGCGGTAGGGTGACGACAGCTTCAGCATTATACGCGCAACAAGTGTATTGCATCGCTGTTATTCCTTTTTTGACGCAGTAGTTCTCAGGAATGGGAGCAGTAACAAACGTTAGATCGATCCAGTGCCATTCAGGTGATCGCACAATCAGTTGTGTATTGTTCATGCATATGCGCGCTTTCCGGGAGCCCTTGACATGGTGTGGAATCGGCTCATTTCATCCTGGTCGAATTGCTAATTGCATGGTGGCAGATGAGATCGCATCGAGTGCAGTTTCAATATATATAGATAGATATCCCATCCTAATAAACCAATGGAGTCCGAACACCAGAGAAAAGTACCATGCGGAGAATCCAACTGATATACAAAATAGAAGGCGTGTCTTCAGGCGAAGTCGTGCCAGTTCAGCATCCCAGTCTCAACACCATTATATGGCCCATCGTGGTCAGATTCGTCACCTGTACGACCTATCAGCAACACAAAAATCAGTACCGCAATCAATACGTACCATCCCAGATCTCAGGGACATCGCCAACAATGCACTGAGTGCTCGGGTTGTCTTGCCCTAATGCCCAACTATTCAGCACCCCGTCATCAGACCATATGATGCATGAACTAACCGGGGCAGGCAGCCCATTCACCGGAGTCCTCATGTGCACCTCACCTGCGGGGTGCACAAAGTCCAAGAACATACCGGGGCAGATGGGTATTGGGTCTTCTTCATTATTAATGTGTGTGAGATAGAGGTTTGCGTCG
>NW_024538798.1:0-25368 GCF_016647635.1 Suillus subaureus | reverse complement strand
GAGAGTTGAACTCTCTTTTTGACGACTCCAAGTTGCGAGTGAGATTGTGATGGCTGAAAACAGCTCTTTGGATTTTCTATTGGCGTTGTAGACGACATGCGGGGAGCCTGACAGTCGCTATTTTTCGATGTGCCAATGGTGAGCAACCTTCAATTAATCTAGGGGGCGGAAATGGTTGCAACCCTCAGACAGGCCAAATCATCGTCATCACCTATTTTGCTTCTGCTCACTACCCCCACCTGCATATAAGTAAGGGCCAGGATGATGCGCATCTTTGTATCTCAGCATCGTAGAACCTGCGCCTACCACTTGAGCACAGGAATCATACATTCAGCGTGGAGAGTCTCCGAGCATACCTTCACAAGTCTCCGTGTATGTGGACACTTGGCTTCATTTTTTCGCGCTATTGACCAGTGAATTTAGGAAGTACCGTCGAGGATTTGCAGCATATGAAGCCAATGAAGGACAATGCATACCCATCGAGTAAACTATGCATCCCAAAAATTATGAAGCAAGCTGGTGATGAGCCTTTGACGGCGGCCCTGGATGAAGGGTAGTTAGCGTGTTATGCCTCGATCGATGTCGGTTGGCCTCCGCGGACTTTCATAGGTACATGTGTTACCTTTCCTTTGAGGTGATACTAGAACAATATTTTAAAATGCTGTTTGACACAGGCAGCACGGATTCTGGTAAGTAATCTTCTCCAGTCCTCGACAGCCGTTGGACTTGGCAAACCATTCCTCGTGACCGACGATATCGTAGGAAAGCTATTTGCTGGCAACGTAGCAGTCGTAGTTTTATGTTCAGAATATAAGTACGTGCACTAGCCATGGCCAGGCTGGCCAACAGCCCTTCGTGACTGTTGTGTTCTCTCCGCCAAACTCAGCCAGGGATCCAAGACGTACCAGCGTGAATACCTATGATGACTCATGAGAGCTGCTCTGGCAAGTAACATTCGATCGCATTTCTCGGATTCTCGTACCAGCGATGACAACAAGCGCACGAAGGCCTGCTTTGATCATGTTCAAAATTTCACTGCCTGATTAATGTGTGATGGCTATGGAGCTTACCAAAAAATGTAGACCACTCTCATCGGGTCTTTAGCTGCGCAACAAACGCGCCAATGCGGTACAAAGGGGAATCCGTTGTCAGTGGAGTAGTGGCACTTACACCGTCTTCCTCCGAGTCTGTCTACAAAAGTCTGGCTGGGGAAAACTACTGTATCGATGATTCCACCGCGGATATAACTCCATTTGATTTGCTCGAAGAGGTATGTAGGATGTCGATCGACGTTCCATCTATTAGGAATATCAGGGAATGTATCGAGTTCATTGAACAGATCAGTGGCCAGTCATGGGAGGCGTGTCAGATGACATACGAAGGTTTTCTGGAAGGACCCTGGCTTGTTTATTAAGGGGAATTTCAAATAAGAAATGTTTGTTTAGCGTATAATCCCCCCTCCCTTCTGGCGTCGAGCATAAGCAAGAGCGGCCAGTGTCTACTTAGGGGGTCAAGTAGCTACGGATGGCTCTTTGCAAAGAAATGTAAAAGAAATATTGTCGGGTGTCAAATGACTACCCGTTCTATTCCCACGCCATATCTTCATTTCTCGAATCAAACTTGCTCGCATCTTTCAATTGCAATCTTTCACTAGCACTCTCTGTAATTTTGTTAAATCCTCAATTCACCTTATGTCGAAACCATCCACACCACAACCATCAAACACTCTTCTACTTCGTAGGCAGCTCACTGAGCTCACGAAACACCCGGTTGAGGGGTTCTCTGCAGGTGCGGGCAGCCTTTCTCCCTAACTTTGATCTTCAACCGATTCCTGATAGACTTCCGGGCAAAGGACTTGTCGATGATAACAATCTTTATGAATGGGAGGTCATAATCATCGGGTTAGCACAAATCCCTTCAAAGTCATCCATCACACTCACCAGATTTGACAGGCCTCCGGACACCCTGTAGTACGCTCACATACCCCTCTTCATCTATAACTCTTATTCACACATGATCTAGTGAAGGAGGGTTCTTCAAGGCTCGGCTTTCTTTTCCTTCAGAGTATCCTCTCCAACCGCCAAAGATGCGGTTTATCACGCCCATGTGGCACCCAAACAGTAAGCCACGGGTGCACTTTAATTACCGCGTGATCTAACCCTATCATACAGTTTACGCCGATGGTGTAGTTTGCATCTCCATCTTGGTGCGTATTCTTTGCTGTCTCCATCAATCAAATCTCATCCATGATCGTAGCATGCTCCGGGCGATGATCAGTATGGCTATGAAGATGCCGGTGAACGATGGATGCCTGTTCACACAGTGGAAACAATTGTACGACGTTCATCAAAACGCTACCTTGTTGCCGATGTAACTTTCCATTGCAGCTCGTGAGCGTCATATCGCTACTGTCCTCCGAGACCCCAAACACGGACAGTCCAGCCAACGTGGATGCCGCCAAAGAAATTCGCACGGATCATGCTGGTGCGTGACCTTCGGTTGACTGAATCACTTGATCCTAACCGCATCATTACAGCGTATAAGAAGAAGGTACGACGTCTGGCACGTAAGAGTGCGGAGGAGGCTTTTGATTAGTTCATCTTCATTTCCCTTGCATCTTCACCCATCCGTTGTACTCCTGTTTCATAGTCTCTGTGTTACTAGTTGCTCCGTGTTTGTCATCGTATAAGTACCAATGAGTCTATCAAGACCTTGTCAATGTCCGAAACGGACACTAGTCTGATACCTGATCACGTGACACGCAGTTACACAGTGGAGTACCCTTGAGCTGGCTATCCATCTTTCTCCTTACCCCCATCACAATCGCATCGCCCACTACCAAGTCAACAATCAATACAAAGCATGTCGGAACAAGCTGGCGAGGCAAGTCCATCAAAGAGTCTCCGTAAATCTAACCTGAAACATTCCAAATGCCGTATGTTACATGTTCTCGTTTATTGTGCTGTGATCTACCCAGGCTGTACCTGCAGCTCAGAAAAGTAGCTGGACAACTTTTTTGAAATCGTGAGTGTCCATCGTTCTTCATTTAATGAGATCCTTTGATCAGTAAACTGATACCCCTTAGGCTGGCTGGTTTCACGGGCGATCTGTCGGCTATGACTGCTCCTCCATTTATATTATCTCCTACGTCCCTTACTGAGTTCCCAGGTGCGATCAGTTTCTGAGCGGTATGTATTGATCTGACTGTGTTCCGTTGTTCAGCTTACTGGTGTGAGCGACCCGAGTTGTTTGCTGCGATTGCCGATGGGAAGACGGATCAAGCCCGGGCGTTGGCTGTGTTGAAATGGTTCATCGTGAGTCGAGAAACATCATGATTATATATCGTTCCACTTAATTATACGGTTGGTAGAGTACGCTTAAAGGGCAATACACATCCCGGAACGAATCAATGGGATCTGAGAAGAAGTATGTGATATGTTTATGTGTCCCTGGTATGAAGCTCATCTATGATGCAGGCCGTTGAATCCTGTTCTTGGAGAGTAAGCGTGTTCGTTGCCGACATATGTATCTCGCGCTGATCTGATCTCTTCTAGACTCTTCTACGGGTATTGGCCAGCAAACGCAATTCGTGGAGGCAAAACTACCCTGGTCGTAGAACAAGTCTCCCACCACCCTCCTATCACAGCTTATCGCATAGAGAACCTCGAAAAGGGCGTGATTTTGACTGGACACAGTGCCCAAAAGACGAGTTTCAGCGGTATGTTTTCGTTGTTTCATATTTCATATATTAGGTCCCATATGCTGACGTACGTTTTATTTTAGGGGGAAGCATCATCGTGAAGCAAGTCGGGCATGCAGTTCTGACTGTATCACTCCCGTCTGGTGAGACTGAAGAATACCTGATCACACTGCCTCGACTCCGCATCGATGGGCTGTGGTACGGATCTCCGTATATCGAGCTTGCAGAAACTAGTTACATCCAAAGTTCTACGGGGTGGCTCTCTACGGTGCGTGCTTACTTCCCACTTCCCATTTCTCATCATCCATGCCATCTCAAAATCTCAACTGAATCTGACAAACGAAATAGATCGAATACAAAGGCAAAGGCTATTTCTCCGGCAAATCACACACGTTCAAAGCAACGCTCACCCCACCTTCACATATCCACACTTCCCCCCACGTCATCGAAGGGACGTGGAATACGACGTCTAAGGAATCGCATAGCGGTGCTATATTCCATGATGTGACCTCGCCAAAGGAGGAGATCACGGTTGCACCTGTGGAGCACCAGGGGGAGTGGGAGAGCAGGAGGTTGTGGTATGGTGTTGCGAAGGGTATTAGGGAGGGTGATTTTGAGAGTGCTGCAACGTTTAAGGGGAAGATCGAGGTGCGTTCATTATTCTCGTTTTTTGAATGTAGGTTTGCTGACGCGTGATTGTGTTGAAATTTGGATAACAGAACGAGCAAAGGCAGAGAAGACGGGACGAATCTGCTGGTGGTACGACCTGGGAGTTGAAGCATTTTAAACATCTGGAACATGATCCTGTTTGTGAGTGTACTTCCTCTCTCACCATCTGTCTAGATACTAATACTAACACTCTCTGAAGACGAACGTCTAGGCAAGCTGTTCAAAGCAAACCCTCCAACAGAGGATGTATATGTTTACCTCGGCAACGGTCCGCAATTTTAGTTGTAGATACCGGGCAAGTATACCTCTAGACGTGCAGACGACCGCTGTCAGCCTATAGAGCATTGTTTGTACCCTCGGATATTCTGGATTGGATTGGAAGTCTGGATCAGTTGACGTTCTTGATTTGATATATTCGCCCACTTTCTTCTTTCTAGTTATCGCAGATATGGACTTGATTAATTCACGTTTGGGCCAGTTGTGGTTGTGTGAACGATATAGCGATGACTGGACGTTATTGTATCACAGATACGGACTGATCTAATTCACATTTTTACGCGATTGTTAATTCATTGCATGAAAGATCGATTTGTTTTTGGTATTAGGCAGGAACACATACACATAGATCTGCTGGACCAGCAAAGACGTTGTAGAGATGTTCAGCAGGTCCCTCAAGAAATACTACACACGTCCTACCTATGTACACCACGTTTCCATTCATACTATCTTGCAGGTGACTCAGTGAGCAGCAATTGCCTATCAAACCAACCACTCTTGAGCATCAATGATACAACTGGAGCAAGCATTATGTTTTCGCGGGAGGTTTTCCCTGATGTTCACACTTCCACCTGGGGTTCTAATCATGTACTCTCCTTTCGCCATGTCATCAGGATGGATGAAGTTTATCTGTTTAAGTTACAGCATACAGCTGTGTGTCATTGTACATCATGTGCAAGCTCTTTGCCATTGGTCATCGTATGTGACCGCGGATAGATCCATCTCACTGCTGCCGGATGTTAATGAACAAGAAAAATACTTCAAGAATCATGACACGGGTGCCAGCTGTAAACGTATTACATAATATCACAAGTATTAGTTATTAACATACTCATTATTCTTTGGAACGCAAGTACTTTCCAGGCCAGTAAACATCGTCCTCGATCTCCTCACACTCACCTCCTACCCATCCATGACCTTCAAAAGCCGTAGTCAGAGTCATAATCCCCTTCGTCGGAGTCGTCGTCGTAACCCTTTGCTTCTTCCCGTCGTTCCTTGGCACCTTCCTGCTCTTCTTTTGCATCTCTGGTAAGTCGGAGGCCACGTGCATTCCGTATCCCCCGTCCGACCCATTTGTCGCTCAGTCCCTCAAGCATCAACTCATGCGGCCCTTCATCACTTTCATCATCAGTACACGCAACGTCATAAGAAATACTGACAGCGGCAAGAAGCAGCCGTATGCCCCTTACGAGCGATCGATGATATGCGAGCATGGCCTCTGAGTCGGTTTCAGCAGGTTTTTCCAATTCTCCGAACAACGCCTCGTGAACGTCAATAACTCCTTCCTGGTGCAACTCCACTTCTCCACACTCAATGCGGCGCCAACGCTTGCCATAATTTTCATCGGAATCATCATAGTAACCCCAGCATAAGGTCTGCCACCCATTGCGTGTGTGCACATCCAAAGGACTGCCCATCTTGAGCTCTTTTTTGATAGCAAGTGCATTGCCTGCCGTCGCAGATGGGCGGCGTTGGATCTTGTACCCGAGAGAGTAGAACCACTCGACCTCCGACCAACGCGGGCGGCAGTAGTATTGAAAATGCACATCAATGTACATTGGTGCAGTGGGTGAGTAAATCTTGACTATATGGTCAGTGGAGCGCGGCTGTCGATCACCATGGATATCAGCAATGGAATACAGTGTCATCAAGCTATACGCACTTCCTCATCATCGAGCACCGTTTCGTTCCATAAAATGGTGATACATTTTTGGAGCGTGCCGTTCTCAAAGTCCATTTCCTCCTCAATCTGAGAAACACAAACTTTGATGCCACCGAAAAGCCAAGCGTCATCGGAGTACTCGTCGTATTCATTCTCCTCAGAATCTTCTTCTGAACCATCCTCAGAGCCCTTGTGTGACACCGGGACAACTGTATGGTACTTTCGATTGGTTCGGAGGCGATTGATAGAATAATTGGTCCATGCGCTCTGTGTGGCGCGAGTTGGGCGGAGTAAGGGACCAAAGTGATGTTCCGCCAGTTCAAGTCCTTGTAGATCGGTTTTAGCTGCTGAAGGATCAGCACTATCGACACTACTTGTATTTGCAGGCATGATGGAGAGTGAGATACGCGCAAAGCCTGGCTACGTGAACGACTCGGAACGGTGAGGAAGAAGGGCACGCCAAGACGTGACGTACAAATTTAAGTATATTGGTCTTCACGTGATCGTGACACCTATAGTGGTTCGCGCTATCGGACTGTCCAGAATCCGGAATATCTCCCTCCACTGGTGATTGGAAGACGCAATAGGTGAATGAGTCCCAGAAATGTGCCTTCTTGGCGTCCAGACTATTTGGGTGTTCAGCAGAAGACTCGGATGGGATGGCACATACTGACGGCGTCTGGCATAGGGTTTTCCTTTTCAGCGTGCTTTAAATGCCACTGTTGCCAGGCTGCGCACTATTATGGTGCACATAGATCTACATGCTCGCGGATCTTCGATGCAACTCTTCTAGTAATAGGAATGTGTCCAGGAAAACTTCCTCCATATCAACGTATTCTGTGGTTACTCGAGAAGGAGAGATACCATTCACCCGCAAATCCGACTTGAAATGTCCCAAATGTCGTATGTCTCGTCAGGCTGTTCCTGCAGCTCAGAAGAGCAGCTGGACATCCTTTTTGAAGTCTTGAGTGACCATCATCCTTGTTTTGTCCTTCAAATCTTGATTAGCAATGTGACACGTTCTCCTACTTTCCATTAGTATGGATATCACAGGAATGAACTTGACTAATTTATACTTTCGTTTGTGTGAGTGATAGAGCGATCCCCGATCTGTCCTCCGGCATCTCTCCTATCCACATTCATCCAAGCCGCTAGTTTCATCGATGAGCCCTGCCTTTACGAAGGCTTTAAATAAGACATCTTCGACCGTTGGAAGAGGCGTTGAACCGGTTTGATATACCAGTCCATTACACTCTCACCCCGAGTAAGCAACAGAACTTGATAGCGATCTTGCGCTTCGGGTGGGATGAAAAATGGAATGGTCTGTTGATGTTGGTGAGCGAGTTGAAAGTTGACCTGCCGATCAGTTCTTCTTTTGACCAGGATTCGTAGTTTGGTGGTATCATGCAGAGATGTGTTTTGGAGGGTATAAAACGGTACGTGAATCCGAATCTTCCAAAGTGCATAAAGACTGCAGCAAACTTTGATGCAAATTCGACAGACTCGGAGCCAATGCTTGGGCCTGTCCAGGCCGGACCGTAGCAACCGCTTCTTTGAATTTCAAATTAACCTATGTGACGCCAAACCCGTATTTTCGACCAACTGAATCCTATCACAATCGCAGGGTTTACGCATTATGGGCCAATTCATGCAAACCGGTACCGCGAATGATACCGAGTCTGTATTTAACATCTTTTTTTCGCGAAGTAGCCAAATCTTTGACTTGCCGCATCCGAATCTACTGTTAAAGATCGTGTAGATGAGCACTTCATGGCGTTCCTGCAAATACCTAGCAGGAGGGTTCGATGGAGCGTCAAACCAAGACGTTTCGTTGGCTTTAGCCTTTTCACACAGCTGGTCAATACCTCGTTCTACAAAGTTGGTGCGTGCTAACATGGTATCAATTACTTGACGTGCAGAACTCGCCATGACATCACGTGTGCGACGATATACTGCATGCTACATACTTACCAGAATACTCCTGGATGATACACCCCCCTTATTCTTCTGATGCACAGTCCAGCCTCTCCCTCCATGACTGCAGTTCGCGTTAACAAAGGAAGAATTGAACCTCTGCAACGCGAGCCCTGTGTCCTCAACCATCGCACTCGAGGCCAGTGAACCTGTCATGTTCCCGCTGCTTCACACCCTGAGAAGGGTTGACATTTCAGCATTGAGCAGCTGGCTAGAGGATGTTGTTGGATAATTTTCATAGAAATATTGTGCTTACTTGCCCTCCCACCATGGATTCTGGGGTATCCTACGATGGCGACACAGGCTAGAGATTTGGATTCTGAATCCGAATGAGAGCATACCGTGTTCGACTCCATTCAGCAAGTTGTATATCTCGTTCACGCTCACTTCGTGTTACCATTGTTGTACATTGTGTACCAGTGACGAAAGAGAAATGTGAGAGCTTGGAGGTCCTCGCAAAGGCAATCGTAGCATGTGTGAGGATTTGGCACAGTCTGGTATCTGTATCATACATAAAGGTCAATTCGAAATACATCAGAGGGAGTGGGACGAGTAGGTAGAGCACATCAACGACAGTCCGTCGAGAAATGTAAAGGCATGCGCCCCTTCAAAATCACGGGCTAACGACAATCATCTGTGCATTCATGAGAAATACAACCAATAAAGAGCCAGAAGCGAGTCCAGAGTCCAGGGTGTCTTATGATGACATGAGGATGGGAGGGTGTTGAAGTTGTAGCTGCGGCAACATCGCCGACATCAGGTGTGGTGGATGAACTGGAGACTGTAGCCTGTGGTTGCGAAGATGGCTGGGTGACATTGGGCTTTTGAGGCCGTGAGCTGCCCGTAGTAGAGCTCCTCAGGGGCGATGGTCCTTTACGTTTCTCCCTCGCGCAAGCATTTCTCTACGTTATATGAGATGGAGTTGAATGTCCGAGAGAAAGAAAGAACATACACGTTTACCCTTTGCATACGGAACCTCGAGGACTTGGCTGCGCCCTTGCAACTCGGTGCCTTCACCACTTTGTCCGCGCCGTTTCAAAGGGTTTCGAGCCCAGTCGAGAAGGGAGGACGGTAACGTATCATGGGCATTGGAGGGGCTGCGGTGGAATAAGCGACGAAGAAGTGTGCTTCCTTGCGGTTCCGAGGAGGAGCGGGGGTGGCTTTGTCCAGAGAACTGGCAAAACCAAGTTGTACAAAAAACGAAGTGACACTAATATTACTAAGAACATACTCGAGAACCATCTGGTGGGACTCCATCGAAAAAACCTTGGGATGTCCGATAAGCAGGCGGACGTCGCTGGACCAGACGTTGTGTAGCACCAGACTAGAGTATATAAGTTGAGCACGATGAGATCTTTTATGAAGGAGTCACGTACATGGAGGACCAACTTGTTGGCCTGGCAGAGCACGTTCAGTTGTGAGAGTGAAACATGCCTGTCAACTCACTTTTGGATTCAAAAGAAGGTCATTGAAGCCAGCCTCTCTGAGAATCACAGCAGCGTCCCACGTGGATCCGTTTCGGTCGTGGCAGCCTGTAGCCAGTAGCTTTCCATCCGCGGAAAATGATACGCAGTTCACTTGCTCTGCGTGCTGGAGGGGCGAACTGATGGGTTGTCCATTGTCGAGGTTCCACAATCGCGCTGTCTTGTCGGACGATGCGCTTGCGAGGATGCGGCTATTCGGTGATATTGCAATGGCAATGGCATCGGAAGTGTGCTCAACCAGCACTGTGATCTGCTCCCAGTTGGTTGTATTCCATATCCTAATGGATTTATCCTATGACCCGGAGATAAGCGTTTTTCCGTCCTTGGTCCGAGCCAGGCAAGGAACTTCCCATATGTGTCCTTCGAGAGTTGCATCAAGCTCGCCTGTCTTTGTGTCCCAGATTTTGACTGAGCACTCGGCAGGATTTCCACTCACGGGCCCATCACGTCCACCAGTCGCAATCAAGGTCATGTCTGGTGAATAGACCACTGCCAACACACGCCGGTGCCCAGTCTCGATCGGCTCGAGGATTGTCTCTCCGCTTTCGACGTCCCACTGCCTTGCAGTCCCATCGGAAGATCCGCTCAACGCTTTCCTACCATCTCGGCTCCAGCAGACGGACCCCACATTCTGTGTGTGTCCCGTCCATTTCGCAATGACCCTGCCTTTGTCGACATCCCACAACCTAACTGCACCATCCTGACTTCCGCTAACCACTTTCTTCCCGTCCGGAGACAACGCCATACTCTTCACTGCACTTTTTCCATCCTGCCAGTCTTCTCCTATTTGTTTCCTGTTCTTCAAGTTCCATACTCGCAGCGAGCCGTCATCTGAACAAGTGAGAATCCGCTGTCCACCTGGCAGGTGTATGACGCCCCAGACCCATCCAGTGTGTCCTTCAAATTTCTGGTAAGACTTAATTACTGATGCCTCTTTCACTTTAGTGGTAGATGAAACCATGCCTGCTACCGAGTACAGCGCCATATTAGCTCTCATCGATCAAATTCCAAAATCAGCACTTACGAGGACAGCAGCAATGGGCAGGCAGCAGGGCACGGTGGGTGTTTCTGTCAAGAGTTGAACTCGCCGCTTCCTGGTACGTTCTACATACCTTATCCTCGTGTTCGCTTCACAGCTCATACACAGCATAAGCTGTGCAGCTGAAGCGCCCAAGAATCATATGTTTTCGGTCACATTCCGTGACTCTCTCAGTCGACATTTTCAATATACGACATGTTCATCACATACATTGCTCCAGTTTCAGGCATTCGGGTCTACATTCTCCACCTTGTTATGACATCTTCTGTCTTCGTCATTTACCATAACCAGCGTTTTCAGTTACTCCATTCAAATCCCACAGGCATGTCTTTCCATGTATCACTCTCTCATGTCTACTTTGAAAACATACACTGTCTATCGCTTCTCTCCTGATGGGCGACTGGACTGATTATTATTTGCAGATGGAACAATGTTGAATGACCGAAATCCTGATGTTCGGAAACGCCCATTCGTCGCCCACCACTGCATCCCTAATAATCCGCGTAACACGTATCAATCCCACCGCCCGAAAACTGCCCCAGCATCTTCTCACACGCATATAATCCATCGGGGAACTTGAAGCAAACACAAGGATCAGAGTCAAAGGAGGTAATTGAGAGGTGATGCTGCATTTACTGAATTCGAAACTACGAGGACGAAGGAAAGAGACGGCACTGTGTACAAAGTACCCGCTCTTACAGCCAAGACAACCAACCACGCACCAGACGCAGACGTTTTCGGACCTGTAAGTGATGCTAAAGGGAAGGCGTGTGCGGTGGACGAAGGAACTGGCGATATAGAGCAAGAAAATAAATCTGTTTGTCCAGCTCTCTTTCTTAGTATTGTTCCGTTACGCTCAAACGTCACAGTCCAGATTCCAGGGATCTGTAACACCTTGATGTGGTTTGTATGTCCAAGGCGCATCTGGAGTTGAAGGAGCTCTTGGATCCGCGTATGATGAGATGGGTTCGCTCTTGTGCGTAAATACTCTTCGTGGTTGCGTACCGCCCTGTCTCGGAGGACCATGGTAATGAAATTTCCTGTTAGTGTGCGAGCTCTAGAAACGCTTGTAGAAGCACACATTAAATTTTATGTCAGCATCATCCACTTGAGAGGAAGGGTTCTTTGCCAGCTGGAGATCGTCAACCACGGACGACCGTATCATAAAACCGGACGAAAAAACATCTACTGAATAAGATCAAGCTAGTAGCCTGATAGGATAGCCATGGATATATTTTATCGCAGTAAGATATATAACAAGGTAGCAGAAGACCTGGTCGTGTATGTGAAAGTAGGACTGGGTGTGGATGAATGTGACGCCTCCAAATTTCCACCTCCTCCCTCAAGAGGGACAACCACCAGCTCATGATGCGGTCAAACACCACCTATGCTCGCACGTAGGGGAACAGCGCACAGGGCCGAGTTCTGACGCAAAGGCCTCGAACCATTGTCTATTTTGAAGCGCCGGATATAAAGATCGAGTGATGTCTGTGTTAAGAAAGCGCAGGGAAATGAAAGGAAAGGAAAAGAAATACTTACCGTGCTAGTGCGCAGTAGCGGATCAGAATGATATGCGTGCACGGAGTCATAACACACGGTATCCATTTCCATGTCGGTGTGCAGGTCATGTGGAACGGCTCCGGAGAGATCAAACAAACTTCAGAATGCCTGTGAGGGAAGAGGACGATAACCCCCTCGTCAGCGCGAACGAGATATTCGAGCAACAATATATGGTCCACAAGTAACTGTGGGCAATAGGTGAACTCTAGTGCTGACTTCCAGGAACCGGAAGACTAGCCATTGTGTACACTGCAAGATAACTTGAACTGTAACAAGACATGCTGGGTTGGCAGGTGTATATTGCGTCGTTCTGGGGATCCTTAGCACTTTAGAAGAAAACTAGACGTTAGCTATTGACAACTGTTACGAGTAGATGACCGCTTTCAGCCTATAGAGTATTGTTTGTATCTTTGGATATTCTAGATTGGATTGGACGTCTGAATCGGCTGACGTTCTTGATCTGATATATTCGCCTATTCTTCTTTCTAGATATCGCAGATATGGACTTGATTAATTCACGCTTTTACTTGAGGCTAGTTGTGTGAGTGATAGGGCGATGATTGGACGTTATCGAATCACAGATACGGACTGATCTAATTCACAATTGTTAGTTCAGTACGTACAAGATCGATGTATTATACAGGCAGGAACGCATAGATCATGGCACATATATGAATCCTAAGACGAACTTGATCGCGATTGACTTTTGGAATCTGGGGCTGCTTGTGTGAGCGATAGTACCGTATACGATGGCGAACACGTCTGTAAGTAATTCATCCTGCTCCTTGTCCGCGGGCTCGTTGCCGTCGACGCTAGCATGGCCTGGGATCCACCAGACGGTCAGTTGAAGATCGCCTGATGCTTCTAGCTGTTTTGCTAAATAACCGGTTAGATGACGGGCGCTAGCTCAGAGGGAACGCCCGTCAATAGTAGTAGACATTGAGGACGTACGGGAATGCTTCGCAGTGAATAGCCTCTCATCTTCTCTAGTTGTTCGGAACTAGCTAATCATAGACTGTGGCTTCACGGAATGTGATCATATGGTTTTTGGGCGCTTCTGCTTGCACAGCCTATGCTGTGTGTAAGCTGTGAAGCGAACACGAGGCAAAAGCATGTGAGATGTACCAGGAGGCAGTGAATTCAATCTTGACAGAAACACCCATTGTGCCCTGCTATCTACCTGTCGTCGTTGTTTTCGTAAGTGATGATTTTGGAATTTGATCGATGAAAGCTGAGATGGCGCTGCACTCGGTAGTAGGAATTCTGGAGTATGGCCTCGCCCACTAAAACGAAAGAGACATCAGCGATAAGGCCTCTTCAGAAATTTGAAGGACACACTAAATGGGTCTTGGGAATCATACATCTGCCCGACAGATGGCGGATCATCACTTGTTCAATGGACGGCTCACTGCGGGTATGGAACTTGAAGAGCGGGAAACAGATAGGAGAAGACTGGCGGGATGAAGAAGACGAGTTGGATGAAGAAGACGAATGGGACTCGGTTGATGAAGAATGGCTGAATGCAGTGCACAGTATAGCGTTGTCTCCGGACGGGAAGAAAGTGGTTAGCGGGAGTTATGGTGGCGCTGTGAGGTTGTGGGACATCGACACAGGCAAGGCCATTGCTAAATGGACAGGTCATAGAGATCGAGTGCCGTCTGTCTGCTGGAGCCGAGACGGTCGGAGAGTGTTAAGCGGATCCTTCGATGGGAGTGTAAGGCAATGGGACGTGGGAAGCGGAGAGACAATCCTCAAGCCGATTGTGACTGAGCACTCATTAGTGCGGGCAGTCGTCTATTCACCAGATATGACCTTGATTGCGACTGGTGGACGTGATGGGCCCTCGCCTGACAGACCCAACGAGTGCTCCATCGAAATCTGGGACGCAAAGACAGGCAAGCTTGTCACAACTCTCAAAGGACACACATGGGAAGTGCGTAGCCTGGCTTGGACCAAGGACGGAAAAACGCTCATCTCCGGGTCATACGATTCCTCCATTAGGACATGGGATACCACCAAGTGGGAGCAAATTGCAGTGCTGGATAAGCACACTTTCCTTGTCCTTGCCATTGCAATATCACCGAATGGCCGCATCCTCGCAAGCGCATCGTTGGACAACACAGCGCGATTGTGGAACCTCGACAACGGACAACCCATCGGTTCGCCTCTCGAGCACGCAGAGGGAGTTCGTTGCGTATCATTTTCTGCGGATGGAAAGCTACTAGCAACCGCCTGCGAGGGCGAAACTGCGTACACATGGGATGTTGCTACGATTGTTCAAGAAGCTGGCCTCGACGACCTTTTGTCAGATTCAAAGGTGAGTTGACGAACATGTCTCATGGTATACTTTCTCACAACTGGATGCACTCTGCCAGGCCAACAAGTTGGCACTCCGTGTATGTGACAAATTCATAAAAAGATATTTTGCTCAACATATACACTCTAGGCTGGTGCTGCACCAAGTCTGGCCCAGCGACGTCCACCTGCTTATCGGATACCCCAAGGTTTCTTCAATGGAGTCCCACCAGATCGTTCTCATGTACGTCATCACTGTCACTTTGAGTATTATCCTGACCTCCGTAGTTTCAGTCCTCGGCACGAAGCCATTCCCACTCCTCAGCACAACCAGGCAGCACGCTTCTTGCCCGCTTGTTCCACCGCAGCCCCTTTGATGCCCAGGATACGTCACCGTCCTCCCCTCTCAAGTGGGCTCAAGCCCTTTTGAAACGGCGTGGACAAAGTAGTGAAAGCACCGAGTTGCAAGGGCGCAGCCAAGTTGTTGAAGTTCCGTGTGCACCAGGCCAACGTGTATGTTGCTTCTCCTTCTCAGTTCTACTCCACCTAATATCACGTAGAGAAACGCTTGCGCAAGGGAGAAACGGAAAAGACTAATACCCTTGAAGAACCATACTGCAAGCAGCTCACAGCCTCCCAGGCCCAATACCACGCAACAATCCGGCACAGCAACTCAGACCCAGCCATCTTTGCAACTACAGGCAGCTGTCTTCAATTCATCCACTGCACCTGCTGTCGGTGATAATACCGCAGCTACAAGCTCAACACCCTCCCACCCTGACGTAATGCTCAGACACGCTGGACTCTGGACTCGTTTCTGGCTCTTCATTGGTTGTCTGTCTCCTGAATACCAGGATGGTCGTCATTAGTATACGATTTCCCCATCTCCTATGATGATTTCTCGCCCACCTCTAAAATATTACAGCTCTCGTCGATAAGGGCTGCCTCTCTGCTAGGTCGGATTGGACGTCTGTGGTATTGATGGACATTTGAATGATCCGATATTCACTTCTCATTATCGTAGATCCGGATTTTATTGATTCATACTTCTACTTGGGGTCATTGTGTGAGCGATAGGGCGATACCATTGATTAGACGTCCAGCTCTGTGACGGATGTCCGCATAATCTGATATATTCTCCTACTCTGTTCCAGTATCACACAGGACCTGGCTCATCCACACTTTCGCCTAGGGTTTTAATCGTGTACTCTCATTTTTCCATGTCATCAGGACGAACGAAAGTATCAAGTTTCAGGTTGCAGCATACAGCTGTGTGTCATCGTATGTGATTGCGGCTGGGTCCATCCCACTGCTGCCGGATGTCGATGAACAAGAAAAATTCTTCAATAATTATAACAGGTGCTAACTGCAAACGTACCAATATCACAAGTATTAATTATTGGCACACTCGGTGTTCTTTAGAACGCAACTGCTTTCCAGCACTAGGTCAGTAGACTTCAAAAACCATCATCCTCGATCTCCTCACACTCACCTTCTACCTGTCCATGATACTCAGTAGTCAGAGTCATAATCCCTTTCGTCGTCGTCACCCTTTGCTTCTTCCCGTCGTTCCTTGGCACCTTCTCGCTCTTCTTCTGCATCCCGGGTGAGTCGGAGGCCACATGCATTTCGTATCCCCCGCGCGACCCATTTGTCGCTCAGCCCCTCAAGCATCAACTCATATGGCCTGTCATCACTTTCATCATCAGTACATGCAACATCATATGAAATACCGACAGCAGCGAGGAGAAGCCGTATGCCCCTTACGAGTGATCGTTGATATGCAAGCATGGCCTCTGAGTCGATTTCAGCAGGTTTTTCCAGTTCTCCGAACAATGCCTCGTGAACGTCAACGACTTCTTCCGCTTGTAATTCCACTCTTCCGCACTCGATGCGGTGCCAACGTTCGCCATAGTTCCAATCGCACTCATCATAGCAACCCCAGCATAAGGTCTGCCACCCATTGTACGCGTACACATGCGGAGGACCGCCCATCTTGAGCTCTTTTTTGATAGTAACTGCATTGTCTGCCATCGCAGATGGGCGGCGTTGGATCTTGTACCCGAGGGAATACTGCCATTCGACCTCTGACCGACGCGAGCGGCAGTGGTATTTAAAATGCACATCAATGTACATTGGTGTAGTGGGTGAGTAGATCCTAACTATATGATCAGTGGAGCGCGGCTGTCGATCACCATGGATATCAGCAATGGAATACAGTATCAAGAAGCTATACGCACTTCCTCGTCGTCGAGCACCGTGTCATTCCATAAAAAGGTGATGCATTTTTGGAGTGTGCCGTTCTCAATGTCCATTTCATCCTCGATCTGAGAAACGCATGCTTTGACGCTGTCGAAAAGCCAAGCTTCATTGGAGCACTTGTCGTATGCATACTGTTCAGAACCGTCTTCTGAGCCATGCTCAAAGCCCTTGCGTGACACCGAGACAGCTGTGTGGTACTTTTGATTGGTATGGAGACGATTGATGGAATAATTGGTCCACGCGTTCTGTGTGGCGCGAATTGGGTGAAGTAAGGGACCAAAGTGATGTTCCGCCAGTTCAAGTCCTTGTAGATCGGTTTTAGCTGCTGAAGGACCAGCACTATTTGTACTTGCAGGCATGATGGAGAGTGAGGTACGTGCAGAGCCTACTACGTGAACGATTTGGATTAATGGTGAGGAAGTGATGCAGTATATTGATCTTCACGTGATCGTGATACTTATAGTTGTTCGCTTCCCCACTATCATAGCCAGAATTCGGAATATCTCCCTTCACTGGATGTTGAAAGACACAATAGATGAATCAGTCCTAGAAGTGCCCTTTCTTGGCATCCAGACTATTTCATTCAGCAAAAGGCTCGGATGGGATGGTACATAACATCTGGCATGGAGTTTTCCTTTTCAGTGTGCTTTTGATGACGTTGCCTGTAGCCAGGCCGCGCTCTTATGGTGCGCATAGATCTACATGCTCACGAATCTGCAATGCAACTCTTCCAGCAACATGGACGTGTCTAGGAAAACTTCCTCTATGTTGACATATGTTGTAGTTGCTCGAGAAGGGGACACGATCTACGGCTGTGCATTGACTCAGGAGGGGGTACAAGAGATGCTATTTCCGCGATATTGCACGGTGAATGAGGGTACCACAGCCCAGCGGCAAGACTGGACTGGTCAATAAACGGTAATGGCGAGAGATACTATCTATCATCTCCATAGGGCTTTAAACACCGGACGCATTGATTTAGAACGTGAACCAAATATGTCAGAACAAGCTGATAAGCTATTCCTGCAGCTCAGAAGAGCAGCTGGACGTCCTTTCTGAGGTATTGAGTGACCATCATTCTTGTTTCGTCCTTCAAATCTTGATCAGCAATGTGACAGACTGGCTGGCTTTACAGATGACCTATGTGAGTGATTGGGTGATGTCATGGGATGGTCGTATGTGATGGATATCTGCGTGAGATTTGATACGGTGACTTCTCCTACCTCTCCGTTATAGATATCGCAGGAATGAACTTGGAAAATCATACTTTCGCCTGGGTTACTCGTGTGAGTGATAGGGCGATCAGATTCACACCTGTAATTACTCGACACTCATTTCTCAATCTTCCTGCGTTTCTCCCATCCACAGTCATCCAAGTCACCAGTTTCATTGACGAGCCCTGCCTTTACGAAGGCTTTAAAGAAGACATCGTCGACCGTTGGAAGAGGCATTGGACCGTTGTGATACGCCAGCCCATTGTACTTCGGGCCGCTTCACCCTAGGCAACAAAACTTGATAGCGATCCTACCCTTCGGGTGGGATAGAAATGGAATGGTTTTTTCATGTTGGTGAGTGAGTTGACTTGGTGTGCTTTTTCGCCTCCAGCGGCTCTCTGAAACGCGTGATCGGTTCTTCTTTTGACCAGGATTCGCAGTTTGGTGGCATCATGCGGATGAGGGTATAAAACGGTGCGTGAATCCGAATCTTCCAAAGTACATAAGACTGTAGCAAGCTCTGCTGCAAGTTCGCCTGATGCAGAGATCTTGACTTGGAGTCAATGCTTAGGGCGGGCGGGCACCGCCTATGCCTGTCCTGGCTGGGCCGTAGTAACCCCTTCTCCAAGTTTCTTTCAGTACTTTCAACCTCCTGCGGTGCCGAGCCTTTATTTTCGACCAACTGGATCCTATCATATTAATCGCAGGGTTTACGCATCATGGACTAATCCATGCAAACCGGTGCTGCAAACGATACTGAGTCTGCATTTGACGTCTTTTTCGTGAAGCAGCCAGACCCTCTGACCTGCATCTGAAGTTACTGTTAAAGATCTTGTAGATGAGTACTTCGTAACGCTCTTGAAAATACCTAGGATCGATGGCTCATCGGAGGGCCAGATGGAGCGTCAAGTCAAGATGTTTCGTCGGCTTTTCACACAGCTGGTCAATACCTCGTTCTACAAAGTTGGTGCGTGCTAACACGATATAAATTACTTGACGTGCAAAACTCTCCATGACATCATGCATGCGACGATATACTGCATGCTACATAATCACCAGAATACACCTGGATGATGCACCCCCCTTATTCCTCTGATGCACGTTCGGCCTCTCCCTCCATGACTACAATTCGTGTTAAAAGAAGAATCGAACCCCTGCAACGCGAGACTCATGTCCTCAACCTCTTCATTGCACTCAAGATCAGTGACTATGACATGTTCTCACCGCTCCACACTTTGTGAAGGAATGACCTTTTGACGTTGAGCAGCTGGCTAGAGGATCTTGTTGGAGAATTTTCATGGAAATATCGTGCTTACTTGCCCTCCCACTATGAATTCCGGGGTGTTCTACGACGACGACAGACTGGGTTTCTAGATTCTGAATCCGAATGTGAGAGCACACCGTGTTCGAATCCATTCAGCAAGTTGTCCATCTCGTTCACGCTCATTTCGTGTTACCATTGTCGTACATTGTGTCCCAGTGACATGAGATAAATATGACAGGTTGGAGGTCATCGCAAAGGCAATCATAGCGCAGGTAAAGATGTGGCACAGTCTGGTATCCGTATCATACATAAGGGACGGTTCAAAATACATCAGAGGGAGTGGGACGAGTAGGTAGGCCACATCAACGAGAGTCCATCGAGAGATGTAAAGGCACGCGACTCGTGGATAAGGAGAAAATCATGAGCTAATGGCGATCATCTATATATCCACGAGAAATGCAACCAATAAAGAGCCAGAAGCGAGCCCAGAGTTCGGGGTGTCCTATCATGGCATGAAGGCGTCAACGTTGTAGCTGCGGTAGCATTGCCGACATGAGGTGTGGTGGATGGACTGGAGACCATAACCTGTGGTTGCGAAGGTGGCTGGGTGACATTGGACTTTAAAGGCCACGAGCTGCCCATAGTAGAGATCTTCAAGGGCAATAGTCTTTTACGTTTCTCCCTATGTAGAGTTGAATGTCCTAGAGAAAGAAAGAACATACATGTTTGCCCTTCGCATATGGAACCTCGACAACTTAGCTGCGCTCTTGCAACTCGGTGCCTTCACTACTTTGTCCGCGACGCATCAAAAGGGCTTGAGCTCACTTGAGAGGGGAGGACAGCGACGTATCATGGGCATTGGAGAGGCTGCGGTGGGAAAAGGGACGGAGGCGTGGGAGGTATAAAAACAAAAAAACGAAGTGACAGTGATGTCAAGAATATACTCGAGCACCATGTGGCGAGACTCCATCGAAAAATCCTTGGGGTGTCCAATAAGCAGGCGGACGTCGCTGGACTGGACGTCGTGTAGCATCAGACTACAGTACATGTATTGAGCACGACGGGGTCTTTTAATGAAGGTGTCACGTACACGGAGTACCGACTTGTTGTCCCGGCGGAGCGCGTTCAGTTGTGAGCACGTAACACAATGAGACATGCTTGTCAACTCACCTTTGGATTCGAAAGAAGATCGTCGTGGCCGGCTTCTTTAACAATCATAGCAACATCCCATATGTACGCATTTTGGTCGCGGCAGCCAGTGCTACTGGCCTTTCCATCTTGTTGAGCGATGCGCTTGCGAGGATGCGATCAGTTGGAGAAATTGCAATGGCCCAGAAGTATTATGTTCAACCAGAACCGCGGTTTGCGTAGTAACTAGTGAGCGCTAGCAAGGGTCCATATAAGCGCTCAGTCATCGATGATCTCATCGTCCACAGTTGGACACCCCTTATTAGCTAAGCATGCTACCACTTGTTGGTTCACTCGAAAACATCACATTCTAGCAGTACTGCCCTTTATACATCATGTCTACTGCTGTCAAAGATTCTCTCTCCACTCATCCACCTCGGAATACTAGTACCAAACCTAGGAGCAGCCACTCCCGGGCCATCTATGACGATAAGAGTATTAGGCCCGAAGCCTACAAACCCCTCGAGGCCTTTGACTTCGACCCAGTTCTAGTGCCAGTGGCCAAAGGTGTTTTTGCAGTTCGATCCTCCAGCAAAAGCCATCAAACTCGCGAAAGAAAGAAAAATCCGATCGCGACTGATAGGTTGAACTATTTGTTAGATAGTTTTCAGCATTTTGTAGCAGAGGATCCTGAGATGTCGCCGTCAAGTATGCAATTAATCCTAATCGCATTGAATGAGCTGACCTGATTTTCTCGTCTTTAAGCCCTACGTGTATGCCAAGAAGTCCTCCGGTTTATCGCAAAACCAGATCGTCAGCACGAGTGCGAGGTACGCGTCTGACGAACTTATCCTGGTATAGTAATTGTGAGGCTGACCACCATCAATCTCAAGGAGTTTTATGGGATTTGGCGGGTTGAACACGAACAATTAGCGAGTTTCATCGACGAGTCGTGCAATTTCGGTGTAAAGTCAAGGTGCGTTCGAAATAGATCTTGGTCTGTGCATCGGTTCTTACCACAACACTACAGATTGACGTACTTCGAAGCTGGCAGTACATTGATCGTCGAGGTGCCCTCGGCGGTTCATGAAGCTCCTCTTCTCGCACTCCACGCGGCCCTCACGTGTTTCTTCGGGAACATTCCCTTTGACGGTCAGGCAGTCAATGCAATCATCTCAAGCAACATCCGAGCATCCAAGTCACTCGTCCCTGATCTCCGAATTTCCTTCCAAAATATGTGGGATACCGCCTCCAAGACCGTCATTCTCGGCCTTGCAGAAACCGCATTTTCACAGAACTTGGAAAAACTGGAGGAAAAACTAGTAGCTGTTATCGAGGCAAACCTAGCCTTATCGCTCGTGTTTGCCATTGTTGTATCCGAAGACGCACCCTACCGTTCACTCAAGAGGAACTAGCATGCACGCTACCGCAGGATCCGTTGGAACGGTCAGAAGAAGACTTCCTGGCTGTGACAGGTGTCCTCCCTACCCTCAATGTGCCGGTCATCGTAGAAAGCCACACATGGTGCTCAGTATCCTCGATATGGTTCAAGTTGTGGGTGCGCGGTCACAATCCTATAGACATTTCCATTGATGATCCAGATTTAGTCGCATATGGGGTGATGTTTCCATTTCATTTCAAAGTTCGTACATAGTTAACGCTACTTTTACAGTCTCTTTCCCAGAGCACACCACGGGTCCGGTACTAGCTATGATAGAGAAGGGAGTTAACGCAGTGAGGGAGAGATTGGTATCATTGTGCAAGGAAATCAACATCGACGTCGACGTCGACGCTCTGCGAGACCCCGTCGTTCGCATGAGGAAAGAAGATATCGTCACGAATATTGCAGGCGCTATGTGCGAAACCGCATACCGCCGCTACTCAGAATGGTACGAGAAGGCATCGAAAGCTGCAAAGCGCAAAGCCAGTGTCGTGCAGCTGCAAGACTCGAATATCACCTGGATACTCAAGAAGGTAGTTAAGGGTACTCCTGGCGGTGTTGCGGCCAAACACCGCAAGGGGACTTGATGCGTCCTTCAACCTCATTTGCAAGGCTCACTGATTGTCGAAGTTGTTTGTTTTTCTCATCTCTGTTTTTCTGTATAACATACGTACTAGGGACTAGTGTACTGCCATCGTATGACATGGTAATGTCCCCTATGAAAGCCCAAGAATTCAAGTACTTCTATCTCTGTTTTTTTTTTTTTGCAATGTGGCGGTTACAGCAAACATGGGAATATGGCGTCTTGCACGAGAGCGCATCCAGCCTATCTTTTTGTACGAGGGTCGGATAGATAAACCCCAGAGATCGATCAGGTGAGCCTCATCAACAACCATGATACATAACCGTGTTGCAAACGCCTTGTTATCCATGACTGTTCGAAAGCCTGATGATTCGAGTTGCTCCGGAGATAGCAGGATAATTACGGTCCCTTGGGCCTTGGATCAGAGGAAAAGTTTTTACCGGGTGCAAGTGGCGGATTTTTGGACAGCATGCACATGCAGCACACCCACAAGTTCCCGGTTACGATTGGCTCGAGGATTGTCTCTGCATTCTACGTCCCACCGCCTTACAGTCTTGTCCCAGGATTCGCTCCGAGAACACTTGCCAACCATCTCGACTCCAGCAGACAGACACCACTTGTTGTCTATGCCCCGTCCATTTCGCGACAACCTTGCATGATTCGATGTCCCACAACCTCACTGCACCATCTGAACTCCCGCTAACCACTTTTTTTCCCGTTCGGAGACAACGCTATATTGTTCACTGCACTTTCTCCGTCCTGCCAGTCTTCTCCTATTTGTTTCCCGTTCTTCAAGTTCCATACCCGCAGCGAGCCGTCCTCTGAACAAGTGATAATCCGCTGTCCGTCGGGCAGGTGTGTGATGCCCCAGACCGGGCCCCGATGTAGTGTGTCCTTATTGATCGATAGGACTATGTGTAGATGAAGCCATGCGCTCGCACTTGTCTCGAGCAATCTTGCAGTCTACGAGAGACTGGGAGAGTGCTCGAGTCTTTGAGCATCTGACTTCAAAACCACTGGCTTCAATCAAAAGGTAGAGAAACTACGCAACGTTAAATGTGTGATGCACTTTGTTTGACACCTTGATGCGGTCAGGAGATGCATGAAGTGGTAAGGACTAGAACGAAACGAGTCTAGATACATGAATTAACAAGAGAATGCGTATGAGCTACTAAAGATACTCACCTCAGCGAGATGTTAAGACAACGCTGAGGTGAGGTGGCGCAAACGGCGCTACTAATATACTGGCATGTAGTGTCCTGTAAATTTGGTGTATGCTAATTTACAGGTGCTAATTAGCGCTAATTTACTGTGTTAATCTGGGAGGCCCAAAATGCCCTGTTAATTAGGGTTAATATGCTGTATCGGCCGATCTGCTCGAAGTGTTCATCTGCTGGAATAAGTTGCTCGATTTTTGAGGCAAGCCATTAGCCAACATCAAACACTGGCCGAGGGTCACCAATGGTTGACTCGGAGACAGCACTTGCACACGAACACACCATGTCCACCATCGCATAGTTGAACTCTCCGTGTCGTGCTAATCAAAATCTCAGGACACTTCAAGATCATATCAAAATTCGACAGTGGCATCGTTATAAACCTGAGGTATGTGTTTCTGGCTAGCACCTCAACCTCAAATCAGTGAATCACACTCGTACTATGCAGAATGTAAATCCCGCCAAAAAAAATTGCTTGTTCGATGGCGAGACATGAACGAAACCATTTTCCGCAAGCGCACACTGGCAGCGTCAGATATGGATATGTTTGAAGACCTTCCACTCCCTGGACGCCGTCCACCTCAACCGAGACCCTTCAACTCCAATCCACCCAATGATGAGCGAGGACTGCCGAGCGAGCTTGAAAAGGTTGATGACTCATACTTCTTGCTTGGAGGGGCAAATGCATCTCCCTATCTCCGGGACTTCCTGGGCGAAACACCCCGAAACGTGAATCCCCACGCCAAGGTGTTAACAACATCGTCCATTGTTGCGTCGTCGTCGTTAGAGGCACTTTCTGATGCAAAAACCTGGGATGTATGGCCGTAGAACCACATTTACCCTAATTAACAGTTAAATTCGTCAAATTTACAAGTAAATTAGCGCTAATCAGCAGACTTGCAAATTTACGCTAATTTACATAGGTTAACTTGATCTCCCGGATAGCCTCTGCTAATTAGCCCTGTTAATCTGGCCTCAGACCAGATTTACAGGACACTACTGGCATGGCGAATCTGTGGCTGAGTGTCGAAGGTGAAACTGTACAGTACGTAGCACATGGTGCAAGATGATATAGTGCCGGTCGCATATGTTGCCGAGATAACAAAACAACTGAATGAGGACGTACGGTTACCACAACAAGAAAACACCAACAACCAACATGAAGCAATACACCATTAAACTTGATGTCATATCACTCACTTAAGATGAAGAGCATGTTGTCAGGGCGGCCTGGAGTGAAGATCTGGTTTCTCAGTGATATACCTCGTGTCGGGTGGCAAAGCAGAACGGGGGTTATTTTCCAGTAGACTCAACAGAAACCAGTGTGTATCTGCACTCAATCTACATACTCGACATTATATCCCACATAGCATACGCTGTAAACTTAGCATGCAGAACTCCGTTACGGACACATGATGTCAAACCTTCCATACCTTAGCTTGGTGAAACCACTTCGAGACGACAATGGATTGTTTGCTTAAACACCAAAACAGCCGAGACATGCGTCCAATATATGCATGTCAGTATAGGGAGAACGTTGCAAAATTAGATAGAAACGGTGTAGTGCACGATGCGACATCAATGCATCAGTGACAAACT
>NW_024538797.1:0-25397 GCF_016647635.1 Suillus subaureus | reverse complement strand
AGCATCAAGGATATAGTAAAACTATCGACGTCAAAGTCCATTGTGGTGATGAATGCCCTGTTATTGAATGCACGGTAGAGTGTCTGCTATGGAATAGCAATGGATGGACTCGGTAGCAGGTCACTTCGCATGAGATAGGTGTGATGTGGACGTCTGCGTTCGGTGCGTCTTTGTTGGGCTTCATCAGCGCCTGCTCCCAACACAGCAGCTTGCTGGTGTAATTCCCCGTCGGTGTATGCTGCATCCTCTAAGATATCGTGCTGGATTTGTAATTCGTCCATGTGTGTAGTTGCTCGTCTCGTGTGTCAAACAAGTCACGGCTCGACGCACCGTTTTTCCAATCTTCAGACTTAGCCGCGACTCCCGCCGATAACGTTTAGGAAGAAATCTGTGGCTTCAAATCCTACGGAACGTCAACAATGTGCTCTCATTGGGTGGCTTTCCGTAGTGTTTAGAATCCTAGAATTGCATTCACCAGAAAATTAGAAATGACCGACCGTCCCGTTTGTCCCGCCCGTACCGACCGACCCTAATTTGACTATTTGGAACACCTCGGAATTCCTCCAACATCTCGTAATTTATTTTTCAGGATTTGGGCTGTCCAATCCGCTGATGAGCGGGCAGCACAACCTCGCGAATGATATGTCCTTGAGGCCTGTTGCTTACGAGGCAAACGTGATCATGATCTCTGGCATCACGTTAGGGATACCTGTGAGACGATCAGCAGCACAGTTCGGTGTGATCAAGGTTTATCGATCAGGATAGACTCCAGAGAGAACGGGCAGACGGGACGAAGAACTTTCGAACTTTCAGGTTCCTTCGCATATTTGATTCAAACCTTAAAGGTCGGAGTGTCGTCTCGCGCCTCGTCGCAATCTAGAAATGCTTTTCGAACCGTAGACCAATTGTATCTAGATTCTAATGTGCAGTATTGAGGTGTCAAAAGGCATGTGAACGACGGTTAGAACATGTGTTGAACACCATTTCAATGAATCTGGAAGAGCGGCTCACCTCACCTTCTATATATCAATTTGGAACTGGGTGTTTTTGACATATGGATTTGTAAAACACTGATGTTTGACGGCGCATGTCGGTACGAGGATAGGTTTAGATTTAGAATGGCGTTACAACAGCTGCGGAAAGTCGTCCATTGCTACAGTTGCTGTACTGGTGGGAACCAAGCTGACTCGACAAGAATACATCCATAGGTAAGTCAACCACGACGACTATGATACCTATGCGATGCGCAGCCCCATCCAAATCCACAGATGAATATTCTGAGTGGCACAAACACAGAAGGTAAGGTTGGAAATTGAAAATTTCTCGAGGGGACTTTCGCGCACTGGACGCCAGTTGTCCGTTTATGGTATGTTGCCAACATAAAGAGCGGTACCGCTGTCCCTGTGGCGAGCGCTAGTGTCAGGTTCAAAGATTTGGCGCATCATAAAGTGTCAAAGCCTGTGCCTATAAAAAAGCAAGGATTCGAAAGTATACGAGGGATCCGTGATGTGCAAGAGCGGTAGTATCGAAATGGATGCAGATATCGCACAGTAAGATTATGTCAGCGGATATCGCTGGTGTGAGTGGTCCTAAAAAGGCGATATGTGGGATAGTACTAGCTTGTTTAGGGAGGGAACCCCCTTACAGATCTAAAGTTTATTGGTGGGCAGAACCTTTGTTGAATTTCAAACGGTAACAAAATGATACCCGGCATCACGGCACACCCTTCCTAAAATGTGAAATTATATTATTTTTTGCCTACATCCAGTCCATCGATAACGTTAATGATGAATCACGGTCAACGTAGCACTGCCACAGATTTAAGTCTTCTACCCGTGGGTACCCAATTTTTGCAGAACCTCGTACCTGTACCCGTACGAGTGAATCAAACACAGGTACACGTGACCGACCCACGATTCACCACGGATGCTGCCCGGGCGGATGGCCGGGCAGACATCACCCGTGCCACACCTTATCTGCAAGGAACGACTGCGGCGTGGTCTTCCTTCTCTTTTGGTATGACTCGAGCAGACTAGATAAGTTCCTCATTCAAGTTGCTCTCGAATTCCGATTTCCAAACTCGAACAACGGACTACTATGCCTGCAGGGTACTTACCTCTCCCTCAGACGAGCCCTCAAGGTATAAATCAGATTTATCATCCAAAAAAATGTATTTCTGCTCACAATATTCCATAAAATAGACGACGACAACCACTCATCCCACGGTGACGACGCGTCCGCCTGCGGGACTGCCGTGGACAGTGAACTCCGTTCAGTCGCTGCCGAGCAGGACGCACATGCTGGCGTCAAGAAAGTCGAGGCCGCCCAGCGTGTATATGGGCGTTACTCCCGTTGGTGTCTCTTCGTCGGGTGCGTCTTGTCACCGCCGTGGAAACGACTTTCAAGTTGCACCTCGTACAGCACGAGTATCGTCGACTAATACTAATAAACTGCCATTGATAGCATTGGACTTGCGTCATATATATACTCCCTTGATGCATCGACAACTTACGCATACCTTACATTCGCTACTTCATATTTTGGCGAGCATAGCCTTATCAGTTCAATCACTGTCGTACAGTCCCTCATTAGTAATTTCCACTTATCGTCGCCCCAACGGTGGTTATTTACTAGACATTTACAGTTGCTGTTGGTAAACCCGTGATCGCTAAAATCGCGGATGTCTCTTCCCGAGGCACCGCCTATGTCGGCGTTTGTGAGTGCGGACTGTTTTTTCAAGCGCTTGTTTGACGCTGAGCTTCTAGTGATTTTTTACGTTCTCGGTATGTTGTTTGCATGGAACTCACCGCAATTGATATCATAGTCTGCCACTGCTAGGCTATATCGTGATAGCTTCTGCCCCCAATGTCACTAGGATAATTGGGGGCATTGTACTGTACGCTGTGTACGTATCAATTCTTGCGTTCTTGTTCTATTTTTACTCATCTTTCTAGTGGATACACGTGAGCAAGGGCCGATGATACCACTATTCCGGGGATTAATCTACTTGGCCCAGCGGATTGCAACTACTCACACAGATTATCATTGCTGACATCACCACGCTCGCATGGCGTGGGCTTGTTGTCTCCCTTGTCTCTGCACCATTCCTTGTCAATGCATTTATTGGCTCAAACATATCCACTGCAGTCATCCATTCTATCGGCTGGCGATGGGGTTGTAAGTCTTGGACATCATTTCACCTTGTCATCGTCTCAATTGTATGATGTGATGCATAGATGGCATGTTTGCCATCCTTGTCCCTGTTTCCCTTGCGCCCCTCATTATCACTCTTCTGTGGGCGGAACGTAAGGCCAAAATGCTTGCTCTTCTCGACTCCCCCAAACCACGCAGTCGCAGAGGCTCAAGTCAACCAAACCTCCCACGTGGATCCATGATAGTTAGCTTCCTTCGCTCCGCTGAACAGCTTGACCTAGTCGGACTCACCCTCCTCGGGTGCGCGGTTTCACTGACCTTACTTCCATTGACAATGAGTCGGACTGTGAACGGAAGCTGGAAGAATGGTCCGTGGTCAACTTTTTTTTTCGGTAAGAGATTGACCAGTGTGCACGAAATCCAGGCTCGACCATTGCAATGTTTGTCATGGGAGTTGCACTCCTTGTCGTGTTCGCAGTCTGGGATCTACGTTATGCTAGTAGACCCGTGATCGCTCCGCGGTTTATCAGGAATAGAAGCGTTGTCTGTGCAGCGTTCATCGGCTTTTTCGACTTCGTAAGTATTCAGAGGCGAAGTCATTTATTGGTGAAACTGATTGTTCAATGTTATAGATGTCATACTTCCTCACCTATACGTATCTGTATTCGTTCGTCCTAGTAGTAAAACCTTGGTACATTTCACATTCTACTTGTGAGAGTACGCGTTAACCTATCATCTAAAGGTCACTCGTGAACGCGACGTACTTCATTCAAGTGCAATCCGTTGCACTGACATTCTTTGGCATTCTTGCGGGTCTCAGCATGCGTTTCCTCCATCGGTACAAGGTATATCACTCAACCATTCAATACCACAGTCCAGCTCAACCTTGCGCGGTAGTATGTACTCATCATCGGACTCGTAGTTCGTCTAGCGTAAGTCTTTAACCATTCCAACCAAAATCCCCGACCTACGCATTCATATCAGGGGTGTGGCAATGATGATCCATTCGCGCGGTGGCAACGCCTCGGATGCTGAGCTTGTATGGACCCAGATCCTTCAAGGTTTCGGCGGAGGTTTTGCCGCCGTTTCTTCACAAGTAGGGGCACAAGCATCCGTGCATCACGCAGATGTGGCGATCATCACCGCGGTTGTGCTCTTATTGACTGAAATCGGCGGCGCTGTTGGGAACGCATGTGGTATGTCCACTCTCCCATACATATCTAGGGTCGTTGATTGAATGGGAATGGGACTATAGCCGGCGCGATTTGGTCGAACACGATGCCAGATAACCTGGAGAAGTATCTGCCATGGTTGACAGATGAGAAGCGTGCAGAGCTGTTCGGGAGTATAACATTAGCAGCGTCCTATCCGCTTGGTGACCCTGTGCGCGAGGGCGTCATCAACGGTGCGTTCGAAATAGCTGTGTCATGCACATATGTTCACTGATTATGTTTCAGCGTACGACGACACGATGAAGATCATGGTGACCTTAGCCACTGTACTGAGCGTGATACCTATTTTGCTTGCCTTTGCAATGCCGAACTGGTACCTAGGAGACGGACAAAATGCAATTGATGCTGCTGATCTTACTGGGAGGTCAGTGCTCGAAGATGACAGTGAGGATGAGGATGAACCGTAGTCTTGGTCTTGTTGAACAAGACATCCTACTCTGTACCTTTCTTTTAATCCCGTTTATTGTCATTGTAGGCTTGCCTAATGTTGACAGTACGTATTGTATTATGCAGCGTTGCTATGTTCTTACCATATATCGTGACAAGCCTGTTCCCTAGAAGACGAGACTGCTTAACAGATTCAGAATGCTTTAGCTACGCCATTAAATAGATGATACGAGTATAAGACATATGATTATACAAATCGGTTACCATAGAGTGATCGTGTTTGAAATTTGAACTCCGGCATCGTCGTGACCAAAGAAAAGAGAAACATAGGAATACTCATCAACACCTCACTCCAAAATCCAAGAAGCGGTATTCAAGAGGAAGAGGTGGTAGGGTCGGGCACAATCGAGAAGCTGTGCATGCGAGACTCAGTGTAATCGGTGATCGAAGGGCAAACTTCAACTTACGCTTCGCTCCTCCATTCCTTCCCCTCCTTCGCTTTCTCCTCGCGTTCGGTAGTTCGATTGACCCATCCGCCTGGATGTCCTCCTTGAATCATTGAAGCGCGCCTATTATGGACAACCTTGAAATGAGACTTGCTCTCCGATGTCTTGATCGATGTAGATTCGTCCTTTTTGTGTTTGAACAGCTGACACCATGGTTAGCGGGGTAATTCGGAAGATCGGTCAATGCCCACATCTTGTAACACCTGATGGCGACTCAATTCCTCCTTTGTCTTTGTTTCCTCCATGCGATCCCTCACGGTGACGAGCTGTCCGTCAAGGTATTCCAGACCAGTCCTGATTGCCTGTGCAACCGCCTTCTGGATATGCTTCTTTACTACAGTTGTCGCAAGAGGTTTGACAGTCTTGTAGAGTATATCGTGCTTCGAATCGCGAATGCTAAACTTCAGCGAATCTACCTTGACGTGCACATCCTTGACTTTGAAAACGGAGCTGCGATCTCTGTCGGCAGAAACGAGATAGATAGTGACTGTCATGCCTTGTCCACCGAGGACAACGTCTGCTATGCCAGAGTCCCTCATTTTTGGGAATCCGGTCTTCTTGCGGAAATAGAGGGCAACGTCTCGCATATCCGCCTGGATCTGTGCGAGTGTGATTGTGAACTCGTGATGCCGTTGATCTTGAATGGCGTCATACGGGCTAAACTTAAAAAAGTTATATGCCTCCATAGATATAACGTTGGGGAACAGGTTGCGTCCTTGAAGCGTCAGGTTCTCAACGACAAGGTCGAGCGTATCGTCGGTGTATTCGACGCGCGGAATGGGCAAATATCCAACCTCGGAGTGCCAACCTCATTAGCCTCCTGCCCCAGCAACTGGACAATGACGTACCTGTTTCACCATCGTAGGCAAAATGACATTTCTGATATCGCTCCAGAGATCGGTCTTAAACTTCAAGCTACCTTCACTATCAAATAGTAGGTCATGCGTCAACCGAGCCCAGTCTTCGCCAAAGCGTTTGTTTAAGGGATCTTCTCCCATCGCCGAGAACCATTTGCCAATGGCATCGAAGAGGCTGTCGAAATGCTCTTTATACTTTTGGTCCCAGAAATGACGACCTGACTCGAGAATGTTGTTACCCTCGCGATTGCAATCATCTTCCAGCACAAAGCCCGCCTCAAGTAAAACCTACATCGCCGTGAGTATGTTATATCGTGTCCATAAAAGGCACTTACCTTGCGAATATACGTATTCAAACGATGAAACCAGTTCCTAAACTCGTCGTCGCGACGGGCATCATTGATGAGAGCATTGGAAGCGTCAAAGATATCATTCATGCTGCGACTGTTGGCGAAGCGCTCGAGCAGTGTACGAAGCTCAGACATGGCACTATTAAGTGCTCTATCCTTCGCGAGGATTAGGTAGAGTCGAAACATTTACACCAATACAAACACACCTGGGTGATGACACTGCCGCGTTCTTTGCCGTGACCAGCAGCAGTTTGCCCGTAGGATGCATATCGCTCGACTTCGTCGAGGAGCCATCTGATGGCATCTTGGTAATCGTCATGCTTTTGGCACTCAATTATGACCTTCTTGCCACGATAAGTGAATTGATCACGGCGCTCCACAGGGAAGTATTCCTCGGCCAGGAACTTGCGTCCTCGCTCGATGTGCTCGGAGGCTCGATCTCGCTGTTGCTGGGGGATGCGTTCGGATATACCACCCTGTAACAAAAATATCAGAAATGGCGACTCAAATAAGGAAAATATCAGCATACTGCATAATTGCGAATGCGTTCCTTAAGCCCCCGTTTTTTCCCCTCAGTTTCTGAAGATGAAGTGTCAGGTCCAACGCCTTCCACGCTCCTTGAGAAGTGAATAAGCACACGACCTGGATCAGACAGAAAGAACTACACACCCCTGCTGACGAGCCTGGTCTGCTTTCTCTTGAACAGTACCCTGAGCCTGAGATGCTTTGTCTTTCACATTATCCTTGATGTCATCAACAGCAGCACGGCCCTCGCCAACTATTTGCTTCACAGATTTCTGCGAGCCATCTCCTGTGGTTACCGTGGCATCATCAGCGTGGGGGTGATGCTCAACGACCGTGTCCGTTCCGGGAACTTTCGCGTTCAGAACTGGTGTTTCACCAGGGCCAGCTTTGCGCCCATCCTTGGTAACGAACTCATCTTGTGGAGCAGCCTCGTCGACACGGGAAAGCTCTTCTTCGCCGGGACGCAAGCTCTCAGCGACTTTAGATGCTCCTTTAGCAAGTATGTCTCGTCCAATGACCGAGAAGTCGGAAAGCAACTTGCGAACTTCGGAATTGGTGAGAATAAGGGAAAGAATAGTGCGGAGATGGCGAACGGCTAGCAAAACATTGCATTGAGTACTTTTGCAATTAGATAATGAGCGGACACGCACCAGTGTGGCGGTCTTCGTCAAATTTGGCACGATCGACGGGTGCGACTGCGTCTGGGTCCATCTTTACGCTGTCAAGAGAAATATCGCGAGTATTCCAGATAAAATTCTGGAAAAGTTCGTCGGCATTTTTCTCAGTGACTATGAGACGTGCAGTTTCGATGATTTCACGAGCATCTTGAACAAGTTTTCGCCCGTCTGGAGACAGCTTGTTTTCATCCACCGGTGATGTCTTCAGCAAATACTGCAGCGTCTCGTCTATTTGATGATTGTCTGGCATACGCCCTCGGCGGAATGCTTCAATCACGCCGTAGAAGTTGATCTGGTCCACGAAGCGATTGAGCAAATGTTGTTACAACTATTTCAATAAAAGGCTCACCTTTCTGGAGACATCAGCCTCCTCGGCAGCCTTGTCCGTTGGTGCGACAACAGAGCCTGCCTTGGGGTGTTCTGAAATGTCTTTTGTTGCTGGCGGGAGAGACATGGTAAGGTGGAGAAGGTTTGTTCTGTTCCCGCTTGTGTTTTCAACTGGCCTTTGAATGACCGCAATGCGACGTCAGACCAACTAATGACATCACTTTTCCCCAACAGAATTGCTTATTTTGGACTCCGATGTACCTTTTTAAGGACGCCGCAATGCGCTGTGGAGGTATCTCCAAGCTATTCTCCCCTTGAGGCTGTCGTTTTATTTCAAGGTATTACTTTTCGGAGGAGCGTTTGCTGTATCGATAGGATTGTTTAGGTGAATTCACCATGAATATAAAAACACCAAAGCGCACAGCCTAAATCGTGCGAGAAGGCACAAAAACACGGAAGGGTGGGGATCATAGCAACTTGGCTGTATAATATTAGCATCACTATTTAAAAACATCGAATACAACGTGCTGGATCCAAAATTTGGCGGGAATGTGCAAAGGCAGCGCTAGTAGTATAGAACAAGGTAGTGGTAGTGCGAGCGTTGGATGGACGGAGGTGGCAGCAGGTGAACACAGCAGAGCATTCTGCAGTCATGCAGGGTGCTGACAAAGATGCCGGCGATGAGAATTGTGAACTTGGCAAAACTCCCGAGTTCTGCCAACAACATTGCCGCAACGTGGCGCAGCATCAACAGGACAGCAGGACGGTTCTTCTCCTCTGTTAAGAGCAGTGCTGGCCAGTCCAATGGTTACCTGACTCTTTATGAAGATCGTTTTGCCATAGCTCAAACACATTTCAATTCGAAAGCACCAATCACGACTTCCGCTCACACCCGGGCCTGCTACATCTTTATTGGCACAATCTTTTTCCAAGTAATCTACGCGCCCAGTTGCACCGAGGTACACTTTTCTGACGGGGAATATTCACCGTTACGAAGTACCGTCACCATTTTCCACATTGGCGACAAATATCAGACAGGGCTATGCTAGCGGTAGCCCTTTCCCATTTGCTTATCCACCCTTCATATCTCCTGGAACCAGCTCCCCTTCTTACTTCTATCTGAGACAAAGCAACGGACAAGTGGCCAGCAGCGATTTACAGAATCTCGTCGCCCAGACTAGTACGTAGGACCCAGATACAGCAGGTGAATGGTGGACTGGACGGATCCCGGTGTCATCTCGAAATACAGTAGTATTTTAGAACAAACTAATTTCATATGCCTTGGTTTGTACATGTGGGTATTCTTACTTTTCATGTTCAAGAGCTCCTACTCGTGACAATGACCTGTAGGTGGGAGTACGCAAGATCATGGCAAGTTGAACTTGCTTTGATTTGCAGACGCATGCAGCCTCGATGGCCTCTAGTGAGTAGCAGCTTGTACTAGTATGCTCGTGCATTGTCACAGAAGTGCCAATCTTGTCAGCTGCCGTACATCTCCGGTCGTATTCTTCTTCTGATGTCCATGGTTATGATGTGCGTATCTTATTAATTAACTATCGCAACAGAGTCTCATGAACATTAGTTGCTGACTCAGTTCCCCGACCTCCCAGAACGCGGATTGCCACAGTGAATCCTTCGTTAAATTTTAATCAGCTAAACGCGTGCTCAGGTTCATCATGACAGGCGCTTTTTTAGCATTTGCTGTGAGTGTGCTACAACGTATCGCCGATTCATCGTCTCAATTGGTATCACAGTTTGCAGAAAATGCATCCATCGGTTGTTCTTATTTAAACCTAATGTTACGGCCGTAAGTTTCAGTGGCAATTTCGATCGTCGAAGTCCTTCCTCAACATGCACAGATTCGTAATCTGGAGGGGGTTCAAATGTATCCGTATATTTCTGGTATTAGCCACGATCGGCCACTGGATCATCCTGCTACGGGGTCAGTTGTCTGAAGCAATACTATAATTTGATCCTCAATATCGCCATCGCAGTATTAGTTGCCTTCCCCGTCGTGAAAGTGAACGGTAGCTGTGACCTCATGGTTATTGACCATACTGATGTGACCACTATATTTGTCTACAGTACGTCCCAGAGACGGTGTTCCATTCTATCCCTGACGCCCTGCACAGCGATGGGTTATGATATACTGGCGTTTGCTTTGACTATAATCGGCCTTCGAAATACGCCATCGTCTAGTGCAACATGGACAATATTGTGCAATCAGGGGATAACATACGTCTTGATCGCCTGCTTGGCAAATATCATACCATCGGTGCGTGCTACTGAAAAGAATCCAAGATCCATCTGATTCCGTATCTCCTGCAAAGGTCGTGGCCTCGTTGAATCTGAATCGTAAGTGGCCTTCTGCCATTTTGATATCATTTTGAAATTTACAACACACTAGCTGCCATGAACGTTGTATTTGCGACACCGGGTAAGTTGTTGCAGAAGCCCTCCAATCACTATCTGATCATTGTTATGCCAGCATGTGTTGTCAGGTCTGTATCTACATATGTCATGACGCTCGCCATTTATTCAGCTACTTTACAGCACTATCGCATCGAGTCGAATAGTTGTTGCTTTCCTGGACGCACAGTCGAAGTACGAGTAACAAATCGATTTTTCAATCATATTCTCAACATTTCCAGCGCCTCCATGGAAGAGACAAATAATCGAGGTGTGCTACTTACTACCGTACTAACACTGCCCAGGTGAGTTCTTGCTTTGAATGTTACTTCATTGATTGATGGACATGACACAGCGTGTCCGTTATGAATACCCAAGACTTTGTATGATTTTGGGACAACATCGATCCGTCAGTTTCTGATCACAAACTTGGGGAAGGGTATTTGAGATTCCTTGACAAAGATATAGTGTGGTGTAAGGATATCATACCCTTTGCGCACTGACCAAGGTTTCAAACAAAGACGCTCAAAGTCGTCCACGTGACCCACTGATGCGAAAAGCGTTACTCTTCGCATCCGAGATACGCGGATGCATCCATTTCCATCCTACGATCTTACCTTGTGCTCACACGCCACGATCCCCTTACCTTGACCGCTCATTTTCGCCTTCACCACATGCTCTTATGCTCATTCTGGCTTAGTGGGCCGTTCGAAAACGTATATATATATATAGCCCATGTACACCCACATCGATAGCAGAATCTCATACAGTGAATTCCCCGGTCAAAAGACTCAACGTCCTAACTTGAACGCTTCCACGAAAGTCTTTGTCTCTAACACTCCCTGCTCGTCTTTACGACGATCTATACCTCCGTCTCGCACATTTCCCTTTCGAATTCACTACTAGCCTTACATTTTGGAGCCCACCGCGAGGGATTTGTTTTCGAACGATCCCTTGCACACCGAGTCTGATCCGTAAGGATTTTACGCCCTGACCACTCTCAGTCCCTTTTTCTCGTCACTGTCACCCCAATTCCAATATAACCGTTCGGAATCTGTCAATAACTCTATAGGACTCTCGTTATTCTGCCCAAACCATACCCATTCATACGCCACTCACTCAATTCCCTGTACTCTCTTTCTCTTTCCTACCCTGTCAGGTGCAACACCACTTCCTTCTGCTTCCGTTTTCACATAATCATTCGGCCTAGCCATATCCGAGGACCCTTACCGTTTCGCAAGTATAGGTATCTCATATCGACTGGCAGAATCTCATACGTCGATTCCTCGCTCAAAAGCACGTCCCAACGTTCCTACGAAACACATCGTCTCTAAAAGATCTCGTCTTGTTATCATCGCGTTATCTAACTATACTTCCCGCAACTACGTCGTTTCGTTCACTTTCCCCTTCGAACTTATAGTCAACCTTACACTCTACTACTTCTTTCTTCCTCCAATACCCCAGCCCGATTTCCACAGGCCTTCACCAGCACCGTCCCAAACTTCCAACGAGACTGCGAATCCATCTTCCCTTCCCACCGTTCAAATCACTCCCTCGCAACAAAAAATTCCCTCTTACGCACCGTCTCATTCCCTTCCGGCCCATCCTACACTTCGCACTCATCTTCGTTGACAACTATACCACCTATGTCGAACACGAACAAAGGGATATCGGCGAACCAGGGAACACGCTACACAATCCGCGACTTAGAGCGTGTTGTCATCAACACGGCTGACCCTGATGT
Organism: Suillus subaureus; assembly: GCF_016647635.1. Taxonomy (NCBI): domain Eukaryota; kingdom Fungi; phylum Basidiomycota; class Agaricomycetes; order Boletales; family Suillaceae; genus Suillus; species Suillus subaureus. The sequence continues at coordinate 13,230 of NW_024538797.1, read as the reverse complement.
ACCTACGGAGACTGAACTCTTGCAGTACTACCGGCAGTTTCGTTCAATTGCATTCTGGCTCGTCGCGAATAATAAGATATCAACACGCGAGCGGGACCGCTACTTTTGGAAAGGCCTCCTTCTATTAGCACGACGCGAAATCGACCGACGCCTCCAGATCAAAGAAGCCAACTACTCGCGTGAGGAGGCTACGGACTATGAAAAGGTGCTGGAAGCTGGATGTTTTGTGTTTTCAGATGATGCCTATGATCTAGATCTCCACTACCCCATCACTACACGTCTCCGTTCTATCCGTGAAGAACGCTCGATCAACGCCTCCCGAACCAAACCCTATCGTCCTCCACCAGACTCAGACGAGGAAGACGAAGTTCGACGGCCACGAGATGTACAACGTGAGGTTCAGGCGAAGAAAGTAGCTTTTTCACCGGTTGTTCAGACCCCCATTAAATCCGTGATGGACGAAGTAGAAGATCTAGCAAGGAAGATGCACGGGTTGGATATAGGTGATGTCGCGTATTCTGGATGCTATGGCACGCCTGGTATGCCTCGCACCAGCCGCAGCTCAGGGCTGGGCGCCCCCTAAATCACGTCAGCTCGTCATTACCGCCCCATCTCAGGCCCCATTATCATATCCCCCTCTCCCTCCCCTCCCACCTTCATCTAACCATCGATCGAATCCCATGTGCTTCTTCTGCGGCGGCTCTCACGTTATGCGCACTTGCTCGACTGTGGTGGAATATCTTCGGGCTGGACGAATCATCCGGAACGGGCAGTATTTCGTATATCCGGACCAATCACGCATACGACGAATTGGTATTGAGACGCTAAAACAGGCTATTGACGCCAGATACGCTACTGCGGTGTCCTCGTCCAACTCTATCCCTGTAGACAACTCTCGGCATAATTCTGCACCACTGTCGTCCTCCAACATCCCTTCTACTACTTTGATTTCAGGATCATATTTCGAAGTCCTGCCCATCACCCGTTCCAAGTCGAAAGCTGCCAATTCGGAGCAAGCGAGTATGACTCTCTTGCCTGAAACCCATCCCGAATCTAAGAAAGCTCCACCTTCCTTCACCTCCGAGTCCAAAGTTGCCAACCACGATCGCACCAAATGCACCTTCCACAACGTCCTCGACCTGATTGTTCTGAATGTGACCGTATCGGACCTCCTTGCGGTCAGTCCCGAGCTGCGAAAAGAGGTCGTGGAGCACTGTAGGACATAGCGAGTACCCACCCCTGCAGCAGCTCTTTCTACAGATATTGTTGCGACGCCTACCAAAAACGAAACACTGTTCAGTTAAACCTCCTCGACGAAGGACCCGAAATAGTGGTTATACGGGAAGATATTTGGAGGAAGATTCAGGCTCCATAAATACTACTATCCATATGTGAATGCAGGCTGCAAATGGCGGATCGCAAGAAATGGTAGGATACCTGGAAATGTTGGAGATCGACGTTGCAGGAGTAAAGACTTGGGCACACGCGTACGTCGTGCCTGACGCACCTGTATATTAAAAAACGACGTAGTGCCCTAGCTGAGTACACTGCTATTTGACACAAGTAACTGGCTATCTCGTTCAGTACTGAGTCTTCTATTCACACTGTACAACTTCTCATGCAGTGCACACTAAGTGAACCTGGAAAATATGACCATCACACTCTACTGCCATTGGTGAGCTCTCACTACAGCCAAAGCTGCATGAGCCTCCATTTCAATGTTATTGACATGTCACTGCAGTGTTCAGCAAAGTTATCGCAGAATACATAGACCCAATCCTCGAACATACACCACTCGAATATTGCAACTTTCAAGCAGTACAAGATCTTGACTTGATGCCCGTGCTTTCCAAGGTTTGAAAGGATGATGATGATAAGACTGAGCAAGTGCATGTCAAAGAGTAATTTTATTCAAGTTATGGCGTGTGCATTAGGTCCACTGAGGTCTATGTCTCATACAATGGATTATACATGGGATCCACTACTATTTATTTATTTTGATTCCAATCTCTATCCTTTGCAAAGATGTACTCTATGTAGGATAATACAATCTAGTCTAAAGGACTGTGTCCCTGTCACATCCCTGGGTGCATGAATGCCCTGCTGTGAGACATACCCCCTGTTACAGTAACGGTTGCCCCCTATCATTTTCTTTGTTATCACTCTTTGTATTACGTCATGACCGCACTTAACCGTGTCATCACTAGGCTATTCCTTTTTCCGCTTACGCATGTATCACAGCGCGACCGCCTCGTGCCATCGTTAGCTGACGTCACTTCTCTTATCTCTGACTCGTCTCGATGACGTGTACGTACCGGCCCTAAAGCAGGCCTTACCTATATAAGCAGGTCTTGTACTTAGATATTCCTTACTTTAATCTACTAGGTTTTACCCAGAACATCCTTCGCTTAAGACCCCCAATCTTAAGTGTCTGATATCGATATTCGAGTCGGAGACACTCTCTCCAACTTGTCTTAAGAAGCCTTACATTTGTGAGGTCACGATCCGACTCTAGACGTCACTCTTATCGAGTGTCTATTGTCGCGCCCATCCTAGTCGACCTACGGTTTACCGTAACAAAAGATTAAAGTGATATACGACCCTCCCCATCATTGGAGGTTGAACAGAAACCCAGACGACCCTCTCCACTAGAGAGGTTAACCAGCTCAGCGAGAGAACAGAAAACGTTCCCCTGAAACCGAAGCATCACTCGACTACACGTCAGGATGTCCACACCAACCACCGCCCCAGAATTAAAGGCCGGAGCACCGTCTACTTATGACGGAAGTCCCTCCCAAGCCCTACGATGGCTATATGCAGTTAAAGCGTACTTCGCGCTTAACGCTTCTATCTATAACACCGACGATAAGAAGGTCATCACCGCCCTTGCTTACATGACAGAAGGAAGCGCTATGGGTTGGGCGCTGACCTTCTATACAGAAGTTGATAACTCCGTCGCTAAGACTTACGGAACCTTCGCGAACTTTGAAACCAAGTTCAAAGAGGCCTTCGTACCAGCCGATGCCACCGGAACTGCCATGAACAGACTCCGTACGTTGAAGCAGACAGGCGACCTCACATCCTATATCGCCAGCTTCAAAACGCTTGCCGCACAAGCCGCCGTAAAACAGGACGCTGTCCTTATTACGTTCCTCAACGACGGACTGAAAAAAGGGATCGTTAACTCCGTCTACCAGATGGAAACCATCCCAACGGACTTCGACAAATATATCGCCGCGGTCATTAGACTCGATAGCAACTATCAGAGGGGTGTCGCATTCAGATCCAACCATCGAATAACCACCAAACCCTCTGGGCAACGCTACGTACCCAAACCCTCCGTTGACCGATACGATCCAAACGCCATGGAGGTGGACCGGCTCACTGAAGCCGAGAGGAGCGACCACATGAAGAAGGGGCTTTGCTTCACGTGCCACCAGAAGGGGCATATGACTAAGGCATGCCCAAAGAAGAAGAAGATTCCTGTCCGCAGGGAAGAAATCAGCGACAGTGAAGAAGAAAACGGAGATACGACAATCCGTCGCCTAGCAGAGGATTTTTGATGTGGAAGACAGGATCGACGTCTGTATCTTCCAATGTACCCATAAGACTTGTACGGAGCACAGGAATCAGAAAGGAACTTCGTGTCCCCATTTCTCTCATCTCCAAAACACGTCTGAAAACCGTCGAAACAACCGCAGTTGTTGACTCCGGCGCCGCCGGAACCTTTATCTCAGAAGAGTTCGTAAGGACTCACAACATCCGAACACACAGGCTGTCAAAACCATTTCGGGTCACAACCGCGGATGGAAGTTACGCAAAAGGGGGCGCTATCACTCGATATTGCGTCCTTATCGTCAAGATAGATAATCGATCAATGATCGGAAAATTTAACGTCACATGACTAGGACGACGTGATCAAATTTTACTCGGGATCCCCTGGCTACGCGCCATGGACCCAGTAATCCGATGGAAAGCGGAAACGCTTGAACTCTCTCGAACGGAGAAAAGCGATCAGATCGAGGAGGAAGTTGATCAAGAGCGAAAGAAAAACAGATTGCCTCCTCTCTTTCGTAAAACGAATGAGACAAGAGAAGAACCTATCCCAAACGTGGTACTGCCGAAAAGATCTCTTAAAGAAACGGTTGAACAACGACCGTTACACGCCACGATAGAAGAAATCGCCGACGAAGAAGCAATTCCTCCAGAATTGCCCAATTTAGATCCCATACTGGACGACGACGACGAATCCTTCGATACGAAAGAGGACGTATGGACGACAAACTACGCACCACCCGTGCGAGAAATCTCCACCTATCATCTGGAAGACGATGAATTTCTAGTCGAATACCCTATCGACGCTTCAGAACTACGGGTAGTCACCAATGTCTCACTTGACACCCCTTTAACGAAAGACGGCACGAGCATCGCTGAACAACGGCCCAACATCACTCCTCTGACACCGCCTAATGAATATGCAAAGATAAGCAACAAAGCTCAGCAGTTTGCGTTAGCTGCCGGGCTCGAGCAAAGAAAGAAGTCGTTCGAGGAACTCGTCCCCTCTTACCTTCATGATTTTGCCGATATCTTCGCAAAAGATGGCCTTAATCAACTACCGCCAGAACGACCTGGTATAGATCATCGGATAGAAACCAAACCAGGTTTTATTCCCAAAACGTCCAAGGTATACCCGCTATCTGAAAAGGAGAGGGCAGCGGTTAAGGCATTCATCGATGAAAACGTCCAGAAAGGGTTTATTTCCGAGTCGAAATCACCACAGGCTAGCGGTTTCTTTTTCGTAGGAAAGAAAAGTGGAGACCTCCGTCCCTGTCAGGACTATCGGTATATCAACGAATGGACCGTCAAGAACGCCTACCCACTTCCACTCCCACTTTCCCTGGTTGCTCGACTACATGGTGCCAAGTATTTTATGAAGATGGACGTTCGGTCCGGATATAATAATATCCGCATTCACCCGGAAGACCGATGGAAAGCTGCCTTCACTACAGAATACGGGCTTTTTGAGCCTAATGTCATGTTCTTCGGCCTTTGCAATTCCCCAGCCACCTTCCAAGCGTATATGAATAGGACGTTTCAGCAAGAGATCAACGAAGGATGGCTTGTGATATACATGGACGATATCCTTATATTCTCCAACGACCTCTCCTCCCATCATGAACGCACTCGGCGTATCCTCGAACGAATTCGACAAGAAAAACTCTTCCTTAAACCAGAAAAATGCACATTCGATGCAGAAGAAGTGGAGTACCTCGGAATGATCATTCGTCCCGGATGTGTCGCAATGGACAATGCTAAAACAAACGGTATTCGGGACTGGCCTATCCCTACCTCGGTCAAAGAAGTTCGGTCTTTCTTGGGTTTTTGTAATTTCTATCGAAATTTCATTTCCCACTACTCCGACATCGCTAGACCGCTGATTGACCTTACCAAGAAGGACGTCAAATTCTTGTGGACCGACCTATGCGGATCCGCGTTCTCTGAACTGAAGGAATGCTTTTTGAAGCAACCAGTACTTCGCAACCCCGACCCCGCTAAGCAATTCGCAGTTGCCACAGATGCATCTTTAGTCGCCACTGGTGCAGTGCTACTCCAGACCGATGATAACGGTGTCTACCATCCATGTGGATACTTGTCACAAACCTTGAACCCCGCAGAGCGGAACTACCAGATCTTTGATCGCGAACTCCTCGCCGTTATTCGTGCATTGACCGAATGGCGTCACTACCTGGAAGGAAACCCTCACCCCGTCATCGTATTTACCGATCACAAGAACCTTCTCTACTTCAGAACGGCACAAAAGTTAACCCGCCGCCAGGCACGATGGCAGTTAATCCTATCTTGTTATGACATTGAACTGCATCACGTTGCGGGCACCAAATTGGTCGCCCCTGATGCTCTATCTCGCCGTCCTGACCATGGATCGGATTCCGCTAATGATAACACCGATGAAACACTCCTCCCCGATTCTATGTTTGTCCGACTTCTCGACGTCGAACTCATGACCACCCTAGTAAATCCCGACCCCTCTGATCCTGACCCCATCTTTATCGCCGCGTCCAATGCGCTGGACGGCCTGTCCCTTCCCCCTATGAAATCTGCTCTTGCAGATTGGAAAATCACCGATGATGTCCTCTACTATAAAGATCGCGCCTACGTCCGGCCTGCTGGTCGGCATCTTATCTTAGAACGTTGTCATGATCACCCCTCCGCCGGTCATCCTGGCCGTTTCAAGACCGAGGAGTTAGTCAAACGTGACTTTTGGTGGCCCGCTATGGGCACATACATTCGCAAATACGTCGAGGGTTGTGCCCTCTGTCAACAGATGAAAGCCGATACCCACCCAACGAGCCCTCCTCTCTCTCCTATCCCTTCGGTCGCCGCCGCACCTTTCACACAGGTCTCCGTTGATCTGATCACCGACCTCCCCCCCTGCTCTGGTTTTGATTCGGTTATGGTCGTGGTCGACCATGGGCTTACGAAGGGGGTAATTCTCATCCCATGTACTAAAACCATCACTTCCGAAGGGGTCGCCAACAAATTTTTCAAATATGTCTATCGCCGATTCGGCCTACACGAAAAAGTCATTTCTGATCGTGGCCCGCAATTCATATCTAAATTCTCTAAGGCCCTTGCCAAACTGCTGAAGTACGATATAGCGGCGTCAACCGCTTACCACCCCCAGACCGACGGACAAACAGAACGGCTCAATCAAGAATTAGAAACCTATCTCAGGATCTATTGCCGAAACAACCCTGAAAACTGGGTGGAGCAGCTTCCTATGGCAGAATTCGTCCATAATCATCGCAAACATGACTCCCGCAACGCATCACCATTCTTTCTTATGATGGGATACGAACCACGAGCCCTTCCGCATGTCCTCCCCAGCTCCACAGTTCCAGCCGCAGAAGATAGACTCCGCACGCTCCAAAAGTCGAGAGAAGAAGCACTCTCTTGTCACAACCTTGCAATGCAACGTATGGCGGAAAGAACTCATGGGCAGAAATATCATCCGTGGAAAGTTGGAGATAAGGTTTGGTTATCCGGAAAAAAACCTAATCACACAGTTACCATCACGAAAACTCGCCCCAAAACGATATGGTCCATTCCTAATCACCGCCGTCCTATCCCCCATCACGTTCACACTCCAATTACCACCCCAGTGGAAGGTTCACCCCACGTTCCATGCTTCTGAGCTATCGTCCTATCACGAGACAGAGATCCATGGACCGAATTTTCCGGATCCACCACCTGATGTCATCGATAACGAAGAAGAGTACGAGGTTGATGCGATCCTATCGCACAAGGGGATGGGTAAACGAAGACGCTATCTCTTATCATGGAAAGGATACTCATCAGCCAGTAACGAGTGGGTTCCAGAAGGAAATCTCGATAATGCCTCCGACGTCCTCAACGCCTATAAGAAGGCCCATGGATTATAGATTTCCCTCAGAATGTCCTCTATCGAACGACTTCGCCTCTGTATCCTCCGTATCCAAGAAATCACTGCTGCTATGAATCTCGCCGCCGAAAGAGAAGCTCACCCCGTGACACTCCAAGAATATCAAAACGCCACCGCCGCCGACTTCGCACGACACGCATACTCCCCTGTACCCTCGCCAGTTTCTGACTCCACCCTTACCCTCTCCGACGACTCAACTCTCACCGATTATTTTTCGGTCATTGACCAAGTTGAAACTAGCGCTTTATTCGAGTCCGCTATCACCTCCCAGCAGTACGCTATTGAGATTGACCGTCTCCTCGGAGAAAGAGGAGCAATCTCTAGCGGCCTTATAATCAGAATCATTAGAGACGCCAGTCTCATTGAACGCACCGCCGCTCTCCTTGACGATGAACGTCATCAAACTATTTTTCGTCATCTTCATATACGTATTCGCAACACCGCCATCCGCCTTCTCCCAGAAGAAACCAGAGACGCTATCAGAGAAGCCATCCACATCGTCACCGAGCGAATCGCTCTCAATCCCATCGCAAGACCACCTTCACCCCACGTCGCTATTCCCGTACCACAACCAACCCCCGCAGCCACAGTTCCCGCTGCCACTACCATGGATAGTCCGGATGATAATATCCCTCCTATTGCCGTACTTGACGTACCGACTTCTCCTTCTCCTGACCCAGTCGCACGCACCAGACGACGATTCCCGTTAAAGCGAAGATCCTCTCGTCTCGCCGCCAAACGCGCTGCATCCGTTTCCCCACCAAACCACCACTCAAGAGATCGCGGTCACCATCCCCTCCAAACCAATCCTCATCCGTCACTATCGTGAAAACGTCACCGGCCGACAATGTCGTATGTCGTAACTGCCACGTCGCTGGTCACCGTCACAAGAACTGCCCCGCGTACTATTGTAGAGTTTGCCGAGAATACGCGCCCGGTCACCTGTCGGTCTTTTGTAAGGACCTGAAAGGAGAAGCAGTCATTCCATTGGTATGGACTGACGCCGGTTTTTATGACGCACTCGCTCGTTGGGAAATCGAGCAAGACGGTATCGCTCACGCCGAAGAGATGGCGCAATCTCTTTCTATCACGGAGGAACAAGATGACCTCCTCCATTCCAATTACGACGCTGACCCCATCTACTGGGCTAATCAGGATATGTGAAGTCGGCGACTTCATCGCTAAACGAGGGGTAATGTTACAGTAACGGTTGCCCCCTATCATTTTCTTTGTTATCACTCTTTGTATTACATCATGACCGCACTTAACCGTGCCATCACTAGGCTATTCCTTTTTCCGCTTACGCATGTATCACAGCGCGACCGCCTCGTGCCATCGTTAGCTGACGTCACTTCTCTTATCTCTGACTCGTCTCGATGACGTGTACGTACCGGCCCTAAAGCAGGCCTTACCTATATAAGCAGGTCTTGTACTTAGATATTCCTTACTTTAATCTACTAGGTTTTACCCAGAACATCCTTCGCTTAAGACCCCCAATCTTAAGTGTCTGATATCGATATTCGAGTCGGAGACACTCTCTCCAACTTGTCTTAAGAAGCCTTACATTTGTGAGGTCACGATCCGACTCTAGACGTCACTCTTATCGAGTGTCTATTGTCGCGCCCATCCTAGTCGACCTACGGTTTACCGTAACACCCCCAGCAGTCTGCCATTCCTGCTGACTGTTTTAGACATGCCACCTGTGTTGACAAGATGTCATTATATATGTGTGCATTTGTGAGTAGGTCACAACATTGTTGGATGTGTACTTGGTTGCATATATGATAGTGAGCAGGTACAGGAGTCAGTAGGTGTGTAAACAAGATTTCATATAGATGGTTAGATGAACATTGAATATATCTAACAATATATATGAAATCTTGTTTATAGAGTGTGATGATCATATTGCACATTTATGTGGTGCAGGATTGCAACAAGAATGGACATGGGAAACTAATTGGCGAACGAGAAAATCTGAAACCGGTTGGGCCGGGGGGTTGGCCGAGAAACTGAGAGGAAGTGAGGAGTAAAGCGCTGGAAGCAGAGCCGGCACCCTTGAAAATTAGGATTTGGATAAAACGTGTCTCGAAAGGTGGGGGCTGCTCTATCAGGAGCGGATGTGAGACATGGGAAGGGAGAAATTTAGTTGCATCTGGTGCACAGGTAGATCTTGGGAATCGACGAGATGAGGAGATGATATGGCAGTAAGCTATGTGCCTTCAAATAAGTTACATGATGATGTGTTGGAGAAACTGCTCGACAGTGATATTTATGCGGCAATCTATGTAGGATAGATAGCTTTCAGCCAAATTCGAGGACCGGGAAGTATCAGGTGAACTATCGCCATTGGATGGGAGGGGATATATTCCGGAAGCTGTGGAGACATGAGTCGGACGCATGTACACAGTGCTGTGGAGGAAGGCGGTTATGACTGGCAGGGGTCATTCTTGCTGGAACGGAGGCGAACCACCTCGTGTCTTGGGCGTCTATGTAAATGAGTTGGGTTAGTGTGGTGAAGTAGCATAAAAACGCACAATGCACGCACCTCTGCAGCTTAAAGAAGACACCTACAACCCCTCGACCGTGCTCAACACGATCAACCTCCAGAAATGTCACAGCTCATTCAAAGCACCACACCCCTTCGAACTTTTGAAGATCACGAGGGGACCGTAAGAGCAGTTGCAGTTTTCCCCGATAAGCGACGAATGATTACAGGCTCGGACGACAAGACACTTCGGCTTTGGGACTTGAAGACAGGCGTTGTGTTGAAGAAGATGGAAGGGCATTGCAGTATGGTGCGGGCATTGGTGGTTTCACGAGATGGTCAAATAATAGCAAGCGGTGACGAAAATGGAGAAATCATTCCCTGGCACGGTGAAACTGGTGAAACTCTCACCCAACCCATCAAAACCTCCAGTGGAATCCAGTCAGTGGATTTTTCTCCGGATGGTACGGTGCTGGCTACCGGTGGACGGGACAAGACGGTGAAGTTTTGGTGTACTAAAACGTGGCAGACGCAAGGAGAACCAATCGAGTGTGGTTCTGTGATCTCATGCGTTCGGTATTCGCCTTCTGGCGAACTTCTTGCCATTGCAACACACAGCAATATCCAAATCTATAATCCAGCCACCAGGGAGCGTGTCGCATCTTTCAAGGGTCACGTATTCTCCAACTGGTCACTCGCGTGGACACCCAATGGTACACGCCTTCTTTCAGGAGGTGATGATCCTAACATACGAGAGTGGGATACAACAACCTGGCAGCAGGTCGGTGACCCCTGGAAAGGCCACACTAGCTATATCGACGCCATTGCCATTCATCCTGCTGGCACCCTTGTTGCTTCCGCATCTAGTAGGGACAGGCGTATCCGTCTCTGGCGGCTCTCAGATCAACGAAACATCGACAGCTTCACGCACTCATCCTTGCCGCAATCTGTCACTTTCTCTGCGGATGGCAAGCACATCCTCATCGGAGGCGAAGATAATAATACCTCAGAGTGGGCAGCACCCAATTCAAAGGCGAGTTTCCATCCTTGACTCTCGTAACGCAATTCGAGCATCTTTCGTGCAGATCCTGGCTATCACGACAGCCCGCGATGCATGCATCGCTGGGGACTTGTCTATCGCCGAAGAGTTACTCACCCAAAGGATCCACACCGACGCAAACGACTATACTTCACATGCCCATCGCTCATTCGTCATGGCCCGAAAACACGCCTGGGACCGAGCACTTGATGATGCAATCAAGGTGAGTTATACCGACCTACTATGGCCCTTTTACTAAAGGCTTACTTTCATTCATGACATAGTCCATCAGAATTCGGCCCTCATTGACAGGCTACATCTCCAAAGGCATCGCCCTCTGCGGGAAAGGCCAAGTCCGGGATGCGAGGGCAGCATTCGACGTCGCATCCATGTTCACCAACCAAAATCTAGAGGCCAACCATTTTCTTCTCTTGATCAAGGTACATTAAATCGGACCCACATATTTACTGCTTCATTGCGTGTTTCAGGTCATTGCCCTCTTCAGCGCAAATCGGCATGAGGAAGCAATGTTACTCATCCAAGAGCTGGCTGCCGCTTGGCCGAATACCGATCCTCTCGCGCGTCATGTCGTGGAAGTAAGTGTCATGCAGTTACGCTTGGTCGTTAACGCTGACATTTGCAACTCGCGCATTAGACATCTCTACGCGTTCAGCTCGGAATCAAAGCTTCGGATAGCGCACGTCACGACGAAGCTGCTGATCACTTCACTGCTGCTGTTAACTCTACCGCTTTCTCATCGAAATACATTCATGTGATATACGAGGACTTGACCGTGGTGCGTCACGATGATGCATACATAATGCTTTTCATAACTGAGTGCTTTGTCCAGCTCTTCGGCTGGGATCTCGAGTCTTTGTGTCTCACTACACACCAGAAACGATGCCAGGCATTCCTTTCGGCAGGTAAGCCCGACAAAGCCCTCGAAGCACACAAATACATGATGGACGCCATCGACGAATCTGCGAAGCCTAGCTGTCTTGATTGGTCCGACGGCAAATTTTCAGTGACGTCGCCCGAAGCTACCATACTCACCCGCATTTCACTCAGAATTCAAGGAACAATGTAGTGCATTCGCTGAGCAGCATGACCGTATTCTTGGCGTATGCACTCCCTTCTCCAACTGTCTCACTACTGATCGTTATGCAGGCGGAGATCCCGGGGCAAGAGCAAGATGGCTATGATGCAGAACCTAATTTTTTCCACGAAATGCATCGAGTGCGTGCAACAGCGTATCTTCCTCTCTTTCTCACATCGTTCATTACAGCATTCTCAAATCCCCCGACCACAACCTCAACAACGCTCTGGGCTTCTCAAAAGAGTGAGGCTCGCTATGACGAGCAGCCCTCATCCTCATCCTCCACCTCCACCTGTGCCACCTACCCCACCACCGGTCGCTGCGGCGACCACCTTCAGAACCCACCTACGGCATCTGTTCACCCGACCACCTCATCATACAACGCCACCCGTCGCCGATGTTCCATTCGCAAAGGGTAAAGAGGTGCGACGGGTTGATTTTTGTAAATGTGTCTTGTGTCTGATGCGTAACCTGCAGCGTAATGCTGCTGCGGATGCTCCTGGCAAAGACCCGGACATCGTACTTTATGAAAATCAAGATCTCGATACTACTCAGCCAGACCCCAATGCACAACAGCAACAATCAGTAGTAGTGCAGATAGACACTGGGGAACATGGACGCGGATGGTCATGTTGCTTGCTGCTAGAGTAATTGGTGGATGTCCTCGGATATTACAGTTTTATCGTTGATCTTGTTATGATATCTACATTGCATTGAAGTAGTACATTCTTTGCGAGTCGCTTGGATGCAGTTTGTTGGAAGAGTCAAACTTGACATTGCGTCTACTATCATGCTGCAAATATGCGGTGTCTACGACTTTGACGAGTCTTACTCTGAGCTGCAGTTCTCAAACATGTATGACACTAGGAGGAGGCCTAAGATGAATGCTTACATGAGGTGCCCGCAGGGCATTGTATGGTGCAGGAACTCGTCTCAACACCAAGTTCAGACTGCCAAAGTGGCTGAGATTAAGGTTTTTGCTTACGGTAAGCAAAGTGCCTCTTGACTAACAGTATCATAAGTGCCGTAATGCGTATCAGAATATCTCTGGCCAAGCCGAGAATAAATTGATACACCCTATTGTTCGGCCGGAGTGACCCTTCTATGTCAGAAGGACTGTTGGCCTCCCT